>NC_031771.1:33597673-33791556 GCF_001522545.3 Parus major
GGACAGGCCCAGGGAAGGAGCCTCGGCAGGGAGGCCGAGCCCGCCGCCGCCGCCCCGACTCCTGCCAGGGCAGCTCTGACGTCTGCTGTTGTTGCTGGAAGTGACGTCAGCGGGGCGGGGCGCGCTGGAAGCGGAAGTGCCCGCCGGGCTCGGCGGCGGCAGATTCGGTCTGAGCCCGCCGCGCTCCCGAGGGAACGGCGGCGGTCCCGCCGCGCGGGTGAGCGCCAGCATCGCTCTCGGGGCGGGGGTCTGTCCCCGCCGTGCGGGCCGGCTCCCGGCCCGGGGCTCTCCCTCTCCTGGAGACGGCGAGCCCTGGGGAGGGCCCGGTCTCCGGCTGTTGTAGGGGCGAGGAAAGGCGAGTGGGGAGCCGGGCCCCACCCTTGTGAGTTTGCCGCAGGGCTCTGGTTCCGGGCCCGCAGCCCGCCTTGCTTCTCCTGGTTGGGACACGCTTTTTTCCCGCTGGTGCCCAGGGCAACCAGCCTAGGACGCGCAGTCCCTTGTGCCGCTCGCTGGTGTGCGAGTGGCCTCTGCGGCAAGGGAGTCGCAGCTGGCAGGACGGCGAGGTCTTACTTTGTTGGTGACGTGCGATTTCCCCCGGCTCCCCGCCCTGTGCAACAGGAGACTGTAGATCCAGTAAGAAGAAATAGAAAATCTAGTTGTTGGGCATTTCAAAGACAGTGTTTACAGTGTGAGCATACTTGGTAACTTGCATGGGATAGTTTCTTTAGTTTGTTTTGGTATTTTTGTTTAGTCTTTAACGCTGGTCCTTTGACTGTCATACGCAGTTTTGAGAGCTGTTCTTTGAGCCACTTGCTCAAATTTCTATATTATTGTATCTTGAAACTTTGTCATACTCGATTTTATTCTTGATAGCCAACGCTCCATAACTTCTGTTATGAATTTCTAGAGACAAAACCTGTTTTACTGGGTTAGCCTTCCCAAGATTTGCTTCCAACTTGACTGTTGCTTTTATGATTTCTTAAGCTATTTTGTAGTGACAGTCGTTACCAGTTTTTCCATCCAGAGCTCTGGTGTAAAAAGAAAAGATTGTTGATACTTTTGGGAAAGAGCCTATATGTTTAGACAAAATCCTGTGAGAGTGCCTTCTGTGAGTATTTGCATTGCAGATTAGAGCTTCGGTTTTATGTCAGATTCTTTGAGAATTGTCTTAATAGCTAGTTAAATTTACAAAACCATAGAATGGATCACATTGTAGCATAATGCAGGAAGAATAGCTGCCTCAATTTCCAAATAACTGATTAAATTCTTCCAAGCTTTTAGCAGTAAGTATTTTGTACTTCTGTTTAGTGCAACTAATAACACAGAATCTAATGATTAAATTAAAGGAACCTGATGATTAAGTAGGAAGAAAATTCTCTTAACAAGGGCAGAACACATGGGAAGAGCTTAACCTTGAGGAGTGCTGATTAAACACCATAGAAGCACAAGAAGAAAAACACCCACAGCAAATCCAGCCCACTGCAAATGCAAGCTTTGACTGTCTCTTGAGATCATTGCTTCATTTATAGGCTGTGTGACCATGCTTCTTCACTGCTTGGATTGGTAGGCTTCAAAATACTTGTTTCATAGCAAGAAAAGAAATTTAGTAAAGATAGTGGCAGGTAATTATCTCCCAGCTTCTAGCAGAAAATTGAATTTAAGTGATTATTGCATTTTGTAATTTTTGTGTACATAATTTTTTTAACAGACGTACTTTTTAACTTTTATTTCACAATCTGAAAGAAGAATAACATTTGGAATAATGGCAACAGGAGACCTAAATGGAAGTTTAAGAAAAATAGAACAAGGACTTCGCTTGTTAAATTATCCAAGGGATGTGGATTATACAGTGTAAGTGGCAGCGTGCAAACTTATGCTGATGCATGATGACAGCATGATGTGTAAACAAGATATGTATAAGTAGCATTGCACCCAGTGAGAAGTGAGCAGAACATAGCTATGGGAAGTTGGGGTGTGGTCTATGTGAACTGGAATATTAAAGTATGAAGTTTTGTTCTTCTGAGCAATCCTGAGCTGTATTACTGTCTTGCTCATCTTTTGCTGTTCTTTTCTTTGTTTTGGTTAGTCTCACCTTTCTGATTTCTTCGGAAGTGCTTGCAAAACTTCCTTCAGGAAACTTAATCCTGTAAAGATTAGAAACAAAAAAAAAAGTCTGAATGTTGAGCTGGAAATGCTGGTGGGCTTTAGACTTGACAATATTTAGATTATGTGAAGATCACAAAAACATTTTTTTGAGCATTTTACAGATAGCAGCAAAGATGGCTGAATGAGAGAAGGCTGGACAAAAAAGCCTCAAAATTAAATATATTTGAATATAACATACAGGCTGTATTTATTCCTTTCAAGTTAAATGTTTGCATTCGTGTAATGAAAGGCTTTTGTTGCCTTCTGCTGTATAAAATACTTCTGTTTCTTAATAGGTTAATAAAGGGTGATCCAGCTGCATTTTTACCTATCATCAGCTATTGTTTTACATCTTTTTCAACTTGCATAGCAGAGCTTTTGGTAAAGTGTGATGTGGAACTGACAGCCAAGAGTGACTTGCGTTTTATTGAAGCCGTTTATAAGGTATCTCTTGTTCTTTGCAAAAGACACACGGGTTTGAGTACAATTTCATAAAAATTAAACATTTACTATGAGCTTTACTAGAAAGTGAACAGTTTTGGCAATGAACATGAATTTTAGGATTTAAGATGAGTAGTAAGTCACTGTGTGAAAGTTTTTAGATTTTAATGAAAATAAGGGTGGGTGGTGGTAGCCAAATCTCAATTTTGAGACATTTGCAGGAGCAGTAATATTGTTAGATGTTAATTTTGAAGAACACAGAAATGTCTATTGGGCAATAAGATTTATAGAAGTGACCTTGGCAAAAAAAATCTTAAGCACCAAAAAAATCACAAGAAACTCAAAAAATTAGCATGTAAGCACAGTTAATAAATACAGCTATTTTGAAACACTGTGCCATTTTTAGTACATAAAGTCGAATACTTAACCTTTTATAAATCAGAGTCAAATTCTTAACTGATTGAAAATAACTCTGAACTATCCTTAAAATATACAAAAGCACGTTTTTATGAGAGGTGGATTGATGAATTAAGAAACAGTGGCTTATTCAGACTAGTTTTCCATCTGAGAGACTGCTTTATAGGGTTCTGTGGGAGTCTTATGTAGCCCTCTGATCTATTTGGTGAGATTAATAGAACTTTTTATTGTACATTCACTTTAAAAACTCTTAGTTTAAGTTTTTTAGTATTAATTTCTATAGTAGTTTATTTCTTGAATCTTAAGACTGAGTTGAAGTTTACAAGAGTGATGTGAATGAAGGAGGAGGTATGTTTAAAATTTAGTTAAAAGAAATAGTTGTATATATATTTTTATATATAAAAAATAATCAAATGAGAAAAGGCTTGCTGAAGTACAGAATGAAAGAAAAGTTTGTAGTAAAATAAGTATATGGGCATGCTATTTCTACAGCAAATTGTGAGATGATTTTGAAAGTGAAGTAAACTCTTGTTTTGTTGCAGTTCCTTCGTGATCAGTTTCAGTATAAACCAATTTTAACAAAAGAGCAGTTTCTTCAGTTTGGCTTTGCGGAAAGAAAAATGCAAATCGTTTGTGACATTATCAATTGTGTGGTGAAGAAACATAAGGAGTTGAGTAACTCTAGTAAGGTACTGATCAAATGGTTACCTTTATTTTAAGTTTCTTTTGACATGTTTGATGCTGCAGATAAGCTGGTCTTCAGCTTCTATTTGAAGATGCAGCACTGCTAATGGACCAAATAATGGAAAGTTAGTATGAAGTTCCATTGTAAGATGCTTGACTGCTTTCATTCAAGACATGAAGCTGCCAATATTTTGTAGCATAAAAAAATTAGAATGAAGATAAATCTAATTGATGTCTTTACAGTTAGTGATGTATTTTCTTTTACAGTTCTTGATACAGTGAACATGTGAATCAATAAACATTTCAGATAACTTTAAAGGCAAAGCAAAATCATCTCATATGTTGAATTTCTGTAACAATTTAAACATGACACTTGTATTGCTTCAAAAATCTGATTGTTTTCAGTAACAATATTTGTAATGGCATTTCTTATTTTTTCAGTGTGTGTTGTGTATCAATCTGCGTTAATGAAAGGAATTTCCAGTCTTTATATTTTATAGGATTTTGTTTCCTTTGAGTTTTTAGCAAGTCTTCAGGACTTCTGTATATTTAATTTGTTGGTTTTGAAGACATGACTGTATTTTTTGTACTTATTTTAATTTCAACTCTGGTGCAAGTTGTATTTTCTATTTATAAACAGTTTTGATGCAGCCTAGCATAGGCATTAATGAGTGTAAAAGTATGGCATTCACTTCTGGATCTGTGTTATCTATAAATTCTGGTCATATTTAATTTTTTTTAGACACTATTGTACTACAGAGGTTTAAATGTGTTCGTGTTTGTGTGCACCGTGAAATATTCCTGACTGTCAGTGAGGGTGTTAGAAAGTGGGGTGTGGAATCCTAAAAATTTGCCTGTGTTATTTTCTTCTGTTCACTTTGGAGGTTAAATCCCAAACGAGGAAAAAAATCAGACCTTTTAAATTTGAAGTATGGTCAAATTGTGATAAAGGTCTTGCTGATCCTAGTGGCAGTGCTCTGAATTCCAAACAGGTATGAAAGTAATTTTTATGTTTTATATCTAAAGGTTAATCTCATTTGTAGCAAGTCAGGCTCTTGCTGAAATTTTTGCTTTCATTTAGATTTTAATACTTAATCAAATCAGTTTTGAGGTGGGCTGGTGTTTGTTTGTTTGTTTTTCCCCAAAGTGTGGTTGTTTGAATTAATAGCTGAAATACGGTGGATGTTGCCTCTCTGTTTACTGAGTACTTTTTTAGATCTCAAAGCCTGGGTGGTAATGACCTAGTGCTGTTATTTGTGCTATATTTGAATTATATAGAGTGTTAGGGAGACCAATGGAAAAAGATAGAATGGGACAAGGTAGCTGTATCATGCTTGAAGAGTGAAGTGTGCTTAGCCCAACACATGTTTTCAGCTCAGCGCTCAAAACACTGTTTGGTCTTCTGTCTGAGTCTGTTCAGCAAATTTCCGTATTGGAGCATTCCTCTGGGCTTTGGTTTTACAAAAGTAAAATGATTATGCGTTGAGTAAAAATGATTATACACTTTGCCACTCTTGACATGTGAAGGAGGCAGCTTTCCTAATATTTTCTGCCAAAAGGGTGCAAAAAAAAATTGTAGAAAACTTTTAGGACTATGACTGCTTGTAAATAGTTGGTGATTTCTACTTATAAAAAAAATATTGCTTTTATCAAGGCAAGCTTCCCAAAGAAAGTATTTGGAATGGTTTCTCTGTCTCTTCTAGTTGTTGATAGTATCACTGGATGGGGATAGATACATGTGTTTTAAGAATTCCCTAGCAAAGGAGAGTTTCAGCTTAACTAAAACATTGAGGAATCTGTACGTGTAAAGATGCTGTACAGAACTAGTAATTGTGCATTGTTAATTATGAAGTATTTTATTTTGTTTTGTGCTAGTGTCATAGATTCAATTCACCTAGAAAGAATTGAAAAATTTCTCTGTTTTCTCTAAAAGAGTCTTTAAAAGAAATTGATATGTAGCTCCTGAGGCTATTTTGCTGACAGTTGTCAAGAAAAAGGAAGAATTCTAATCTTCCTAGTTAAACCTTTTTTGTTCTTAATGTTTTAGTCATGGTTTTGATGTTGGAACTGTCTATACACAGGAATTTCACTGTACGTAATAACGTATTTTCCAGTCCACACTTAGAAATCTAACAACCTTTACATTAAGGGAAGACATTCAAGTCTTCCTTACTGTTTGTGGAAAGGAAACAAGGTACCACAGTATATATGGTAAAGTGTGGGCATATTTGTTTTACAGTTCCTTCAAGACTGTATGATTTTCTAAAATTTAAGCTGCCTGCTATTGCTTTCTGTAAATTATGTAAGACAGTTAGATTTAAATAAATATTGAAATAATAGGTCTTACATGTTATTACTTGGCTAATGAATTGAAATATTTTTGTAACAAATAACACCAGTTTGTTTGTTTGTTTGTTTGTTTTTTAACAAAAAAGAAGCCTCAAAAGAAGCCTCTGGTTGAACGGCACTCAGGAAATGAAGTTAGTGGTGACCTTCGTCCACTACCCCTTCCAGCACAGGGAGGGAATGAGGAAGAATTGTGCCTAGATAATGATATTGTGGAAGTTAAATGTGAACAAGTAAGAACTTCTATTTTAAGATGTTGTCTTTTTTTTTTTACAGGATTTTTCTAAGGGGATAAAAATTTTTACATTATAGTTATACCTCAGGAGCATGCAGCTGTTATTTAATAAATGTATTAAAAAATTTGAAAAAGGAAAAGTCAGTTAAATTGTACTATCTCTTTCAACACACAGTTCTATAAGCAGCTTCTTTTAAAAGCTGAGTTCCCTGAGTAGGCATATTTTGGTAAGTCTGAGTGAAAAATAATTTTCTAATAGAGCAGGATGTGGTTACTGAACTTGAAGATTGCACTTAATTTGTTTGATCAAATGATGAATTGTTTCTGTTTTGAAGTCAGAGGACATGTTCTTATCAATATTTTCAGGTCATAGAAGAAAATTCACAAATTGAATTTTTAAAGAATCAGCTTGCAGATTTCCAGGAAAAGCTTCATAAGCTAGATTGGATGGAAGATAAGCTACAAGTTTTAGAAGAGAAACTGCAAGGAAAGGTGATCATAGATGAGAAGGACTGGAATAACTTACTGAATCGAGTTTTGCTTCTTGAAACAGGACTGTTGTTACAATCCAAAAAGGTGTGTTAACTTCTCTTTTAATTCTATGACAAAAATTGCTCAAACACAATCTTATTGGTCTGTTTATGTGCTTCTTGCCTCCTGATGTTTTTTTTTCACTGGCTTTAAAGTCATGATCTGAATGCAAGTGCTGTTTATGAAGTTGATGGTATTTTTTTTCTTAACTGTTAAATTCTATTCTCTCATACTCTGAACCAAAGCTCTCCATCTGTTCTCATTAATAATGATTCAGTGTAATTTTATTTACTATTGAAGTTATAGAAGGAAATTTTTGAACATGGAGTTTACATTCTCTACAACTGATAGTGACAAAAATGCACAGTGGAATGTACAGGGTTAATAAAAAAGTTTTCTTATTTTAGTCCTATGTTTAATTTATGCTTGCTTGAAATTTCTAGCCTAATCAATGGGGTTTTTCTCCTATTCCCACTCCCTTCCTTCACTTCCTATTTCTTGTCAGTGATGTTCATTGCATTTTAGGATGTGTAAAAGCACTACAGTTGTGATGAAGCTACATTTGGCATAGCAAATAAAGCCTCTTGTTGCATTAAGACTCCGGGTTATTTTTTGTGGTGAAAGGTCCTTGTGTGCACATTATGTAATTTGATATATGTACACATGTAAATATTTTGCAGTGAACCATAGCATCACTTTGAAATTAATCATGTAATCCAAAAACTTAATTCTCTCATGAATTACATGTATCCTTCAGATACTGTCAGATGCTTTCTGGAAGAGAGTTGATCTCTGTTGCATTTTACTTTGCAGTTGTAAAACTATTGAATTTATTCATAACCAGTAGCTCTGTGCCTGTTGCTGACCCCACAAATTTGAAAATGTTGCTAATACTTGTTTACAAGACATGATTTACTGTGTGCCTTGGAAATGTGGTGGTTATGCAAAGTCTTGAAATGGACAGGTGTTCAGACTGATCACCAGGTTATTTCTAATGGCTGTAGCTCAATAAGTAAGGATGGATATTCTCAATTACTTAAAAAAAAATTCAAGTGATTTACCATCTGAAATCAGATTCTTATGGTTCAGTTGACATATGTCCAAATAATATCACCAATTATTTTTTTTTTGGCAGCAGTCTCAAGAGGCCTTCAGGTGAACAGTCATAGACAGCTTTTTCTCTTGTTTCAAATATATTCTTTTCAAGAAATTACTGTAGCACATGGGAATGCTCCTGTTTCAGACTAGACTTGTTCTTTGGTTTATGTAAATTTATTTTATTACTGCTTCAGTAACGTGTTTATTGCAGTTGTTCATATGGTTGGAATAGTGTTTGGAAAATACTCTGAAAAATATCACTCAGAAATTTCCAGTGAGCTAATTATATTTCTGTACTGCATGTTACTGAAAGAATGCACCTACAGAAACAAGTTCAGCTATAGTTTGTGTGGCATTGTATATACAAATATATAAGGCTATATCTGTATATGTATACATAGTCTTCAAAACTAACTGTTTTGCAACTGACATTTGAAAACTGCTAAGAAAAAATCCTTTGGGACACAGAATTGCTGCTTTTTTTGTTTAATGAAATCGCATTCAATTCGTGCTTCACACGTACAGAAACAATTCAGAATTACTCCTTCCTTATTCTTGCACTTTTCAGGGACTTTTTGGCATCTAGCCAACATAGCAGGAACACTCTAAGATCTGTCTTCTGCTGTTGCCAAAGTAGCAGCAGCTGTGCAGTTAACTCTGGGAAAGTCTGAAAGCTTCCAAATCCATTTCAATGAAAGGAATTGACCAGACATAGTCTGTGCAAATTTGATTTTTGTATTTTTTTTAAGAGATAGTCATTATTATGTTTTTTTCCAGTTCTTTTCCATACAATGCATACTATTTCTCCTTCATTTGTTTATTTGGGTGCAGTATTCCCCTGTTAGCTGATGTAGTTAGTTACTCCAGTATATAAAGTGACATTTTAAAGGCTGAGATGTCAAATCATAACAACTCATTATGTAAAAAAAGTTTAAATATTTGAGTGTTGCATTTTTTTGTTTTGAAATTAGGAAACTGTATTAAAAAAAGTTATTGTTTGCTTGCTTATGAACAACCGTTTTCAAGTTAGATTAAGCTAAACTGACAATGCTTCTTAAGAGAGCCCTCTCTCATTTAGTAGCCTGGAAAACCAGCTTAAAATAGACTTCTGAGTTCTAAGCATTTAGGTGGAATGAATTTAAATTAGTCTCTAGGTTATTTTTTTAGAACTAAGGACTGTATTTTTGAATATCAACCAGTGGTAGGAGAAGGCACACTTACTTTAAGCTAATGGAAACCAATGTTGAGATGAAATGATTAGTACAGGCTAAGACCATTCTGCTTGTCCATTCTACTCATCACTAAGTTATATATAACTAAGTTATATGCACTGTATTTTGGTCTGGTTTTGACCTCTTTATGAACAGCAATATCGATATGAAAAAAAAGACCTATTAAATAGACTAGTTTTTTAATAAAGTGCATTTATGGAAATGTTGAATTTTTTTAGTCCTGTGAAGATATTTGTGCAGTGCCAACATATCTGCCTGGTGTAGCAAGCGAATACATACATACCTAGTACTCAAATAAACTTTTGTTCCCTCAGAAGATGATTTAAACAGGGTATATGGCTAAAATGTAGTAAACTTGTATTTCAGAGAGACTTATCTAAAGAGTTCAGCAGTATAAATCAAGAAAGTGCTTCTAGTAGCATTCCAGTTTCTCTTGGTGAGTATTAATAATTTTCCTCTTAATTAACATAAATATGCTAAATACTTCTTGCTGACCTTGACTAATAATAGTTTAAGTAGGTAACTGAAATTTAGTGATTTCTGAATTTAAAACCATACTGCAGGTTAGAAGTTAACTTCATAATTTCATGTTTCTAACTTATTCTTTAGATGATTTAGTTGCTATAACATAGTAATACTAGTTTCAAATAGCTACTAAAAACATCAAAGATGGAAATTTAATCAACTTTCTGTTGCTAAAGCTTTGAAAAATAATACTGTCATCTGGACTTTAAGCAGTTATCATCATGTTTTAAAAGTGCACTGTTCTTAAGCACAAATGGAGTCATTTTTGCTGCCACTAATATCTTTTAGGTTGCTGTTTACTTCTTTTTAATGGGGCTCAGACAAATCATGATTCATAATCTTTGTTGGTTTTCAACTCACTACTGAATGTTTTCTATATTTCATCTCTGAAGCGGTTAGCAGCTCTCCAGCTGGCATTTTTGATAAACTTTCTTGTTTTGAAGAGAAAGACAAAATCTTTTTCTTCCATTTCCAACTTCGTTTAATTTTGATAACATACAAGAAGTAAACGAAGCAGACTTGAGTGGGAAAGAAGTTAAAAGCAGTGCCCAGGCCATGAGTAATTCTCCTGTTTTCCTCAATGGCAGCTCTCTAGCCCTTAGCTCCCTCTGTTCCCTTACTTGATTTGGCCTGTTTCCCTTGTGGCAGCTGTTATTCCTACCACCAGTGGTAAGGAGGATATTCTGTTTTCCGTTCTCACATATTAGGCTTTTTTGTCCAGTGTTGGGCTCTTGAATTGTAATTAAAAGGGAGTCTCAGTGATCCAGTTTCCATGCAAATTAGGGAGGCAGTTTTTGATTATGTCAAAGCTTGTTTTTATCTTGGAGTCTCAGAAATGGGTCCTCCATTTTATAGGACATAGAAAGCTTGTAATATGTTCAGTTCCTTTGATAAGTTTAGTGGTATGTTACTGACACTTGAGGACTTTGTAGTAAGTAAACAGGCAGATGGTTTTTGAAAGAGAATTTTTATATTTTCACACTCCCCAGATTCTTTTGAATGTGTTATTCCTACTTTTCTAAAATTCAGGAAATTTTAGGTGTAAAAGTAACGGGGACAGGATTAATTATTTTATCTGGGAGTTTAATACTTTGAATACTTTCAGGCTCTTTTTGGTTGTAGCACTCTTCAGCAAGTACAGCTCTACCAAATAAACAATTTTTAATTTTAGGTATTTAAAAGCAGTTTAATATGAAATTTAGATACAAAATAGTGTAGGTAAGTATGTTCTAAAGGTATGATGTATAGATGGTGACATTACTAAGAAATGGGTATGGGAACATGTCTTTTTCAAGATACTAAGTTCTTTTCCCTGACAATAATAATCTAAAATTGCAAAGAATATCACAGCCTTCTAAACTGAAACAATAAAGAAAACAATTCTGCTACTTATAAGGCAGGTTACTTAGCACAAATTAAAGACATGTTTGAACATGCAGTTTACAATAAAAATAATATAAACTATATGAAATTACTATTAAATATTTGGCACTGTATTCAGATGTTCATAAGCTTTGATTTTACTCTAATCAGGAGAAAATAATCTTCTTAGTAATCTTTGGAATTTGCTTTTTTTATATTATATATTATACATAGTATAATATTGCACTTGTTTTTAAAAAAATGAGAAACCTGTTTTGGACTCTCATAGTAGCTTTTTCTTTTCCCTCTCTAAACAATGCATTGTCTTCTGTTATTACCTACTGTAAATCAACTTATTTGATAGCTGACCTTGCAAAAGAGAGCAAAAAGGCAAAGGTGACATAAAACTGAGCATTTCTCTATAGATACAGAGAGGAATGAAGAGATGCCAGAGAGTCATCTTCAGTCGTCTGGATGCAGTTCTCTGTTATCCACAGACCAATCTCCCAAAGACATGACCATTAATTCTCATGATCTGACAGACATTTCAAAGGTAAGTAAAACTGGTGAATGCTCAGTTGATTTCCTTTGAGGTCAAGAGAACAAGTAAGCATTGGTTTCAGTTGTATATACTGATAGAAAAACAAGGAAACTATGCTAAACTACATCTTGGTCTGTCTCTTAAAAATACTTTTCATATGTAAACAGTGCTTAAAGTCACATTTTCTCTGAATTTAAGTTGAAAGTCCATCTGAAGAATGTCAGCTTTGAAGAGTTCACTAACTTTGTTGTTTTTAAATTGTAGGAGACAATAAGACAAAGAATGGAAAAGATAAGTAAAATGTAAGTAATAGGAAAGGGCAGCAGGAATTTATTTCCCAGGGGGGAGTTGTACTGACTAAGGCACACAGAGAATGTACATGTACATATGTGTTCCAAACCTCAAAGGTCTCTACATCAGGTGTGGCATTTCCTTATGGCTCTACTGGATAGTAAATCTACTTACAGTTTTGTATTTGTGGGATATGTCACTCTTTTGATTTCTAAAAAGCAATAGAAAGCACTCTTAATAGTGTTAACTAAAGATTAAAGAGTGTTTAGAATTTGGTTGATAAGAAATACGAATATTATTTGTTTCCTGGTTGAAATTCCCTGGTACTTGTAAGTTTTCTTCCTGAAAAATACCTGTTATTTTAACTGTGTTTTATTATTTAAGGAAAAGTAAAACCAATTTCAGCCTTAGCATTATAACGGCTGTATTGAGATGTATTTGATATTAATTCTGTGATCTATAATAAATTTTTTTGTTATATTTTTATTATACTTGAAGAGAAATGTGCTGTTCTACAATGTTTCTCTAGCAAGAGATTTTTATTCTCTAAGTGCTTGACCTATAAAAAGCTCTAGCCTTTTCTGTGATTTTAATTTTATTGTTTGGGTAACTTCTTTTTTTGTGTACTTAAGGTTTATTGATATATGGTAGGCATTTAAAATAGAAACCAATTGCAGAGGAAAAGGACAGGATGAGAGAAAACTTAATGGGGTCATGCTGCTTGTTAGCATTTTGGATAATTAGGACATTAAAAGCAAGTCAGTCAGTTATTTTGTACCTTATTTTATTAAGTGTATGTAAACAAAATTTATTTTCAGAATTGAAGAAACCTTCAACTTGTTCAAAACACCAAGCCCACCTCTGGGAGTACCTGAAAGCAAAAGTCTTCAGACCTGGTCTCTGCAGACTTATGGATATCAGAAATAATATGTATGTTTGTACAGCATTAAATTTTTAATATATCAAATTTGTAGTGATCACCAGTGCTTTTATTGCTTTGAATAAATACTTTACTCATATATCTGTGTATTGATTTCCCTCCTCACGACCACAATTTTTGGTTTTAAAGACTGTTCAAATAGCTTCTTCCCCCCTTGTTGCACTTTTGTAAATTGAAGCCATTACAGCAGTGTATTCTTGTGTTGACATTTGTTAGCAGTGTGCTAAGTAATATGTTTTTTAAAGTGTGGGCTTGAGGACCGTGGTTTACATCCTGTTGGAAACATTCCAGCTGGAACTTGAGTATTACACCCAAGAGGCATTCTTACATACCATCTTACCATCTGTACTGTTGAATAAGTCTTAATAAAAAACTTACATACACAGTTTCAAATACGTACCTTTTTTGCTGTTGTTTTATTTTGAAATATAAGTTTTCTCGCTGAGCTGGAGAGTACCAACACTTTATGGCTTCCATTAACACTGACAAAGTGAGGTTCAGTTTGATCCTAAGCATTAAAATGTGCAAGTAAGTCCACAGACTTTGACTGCAAGAGATGTGTTGAGTGTTTTAGTGCTCTTACCCAACACATTTTAAGACCAGCAGCACAGATGGAGACCAGTCAGTATACAAAGAAACAACATTTTCATTACTCGAAGCCATATTAAGATTTCTGTTGAGAGACATAAGTAGATGTAAGACTTCCATAAACATGATCAAACCAAAGATGTGTGAGGCTTGATTAGATTTGTTTGTTACTCTTTGTAAACTGGTAGCCTATCATATCAAGGTTCCTTTGTGTTTTAATACTTCACTTTAAAAAATATTTGGAGTTTAGTATTACAAACAAGTTGGAATTTTTTTGGAGGCAGAGTTTTCAGATGAAGGCAAAAGCAGCTGTTTGACATGCTGTAAAAAGTGATTTCCATTTTAAAAGTAATTATGATTTTTTTCTATAACCATATGGAATATAAATCGATTTTATTTTACACAGAAACAGAAGATCTTATGGCTATCTGTTATTTTATATAAACTAGTTCTGGGTTTTTTTGACTTCTGTGATTTGACTTAATTTTTCAGTTGTTCAAAAATAAAAGAACCCAAAAAGATTGGAAAATTACATAGTAGGCATGTGTTATGCCCCTTAATTGAAAATAGGCCTTGCAAATTACTGTTCATTATTCTAACAGTGAAATGAAATGAGATTTTCTTCTAAATGTTAGAGCAAGTCATGTCTTAAAATAGGACTACAGCACCATCTTGTGGAAATCTTTATAAAGTCATCCAAGAAGTAAAAATTATTTCTGTCTGCTTTAAGTCGCTATGGTAAAATATTTTGGTAAAATATTTTCCTCTTCGACTTGGAGTCCAAGAAGATTTTATGCTCAGTAAGATATTTATTCTCTGTGATATTTGAAAATGCTTGTGGCAGAATGAAAGGAATGATTGTTGTTTGTTGATGTCATGGCAAAAATGAGCAGTGTTAGTATACTTTATTCAAGTTACAGAGACGACTTATCATCGAATGCAGTGAGTGTTAGAAAAAGCTCTTTCTCTGTGTGTGCAATTCAGTATCATCTCTAATGCTATTTAATGCTATATATAGTGAAAATCCCAAGTTGTTTAACTATTTCCTTCTTCCAGCAGCTTATATAGTAATGAAAAGCTAAAATAGGGATATGGACAAAGTAAGGTTTGAGAAGTGCATTATTGTCTTGTAAAGGTTAATTTTTCTGGAGAAACAGGAAAGTAAGATGATCAAAATATATTAAAAGCTACTAATTGTGGAATTTACTTAGTTACGTTGTATTACAGATGCTTAAAATTCTTTACTAATCACTAGTGAACAGGGCTTGAAAGCAGCATTTTTCTATCAGCTACTTGTTCTGACATGTCATCCTTTCAAACAGTTGCAATTGTAATATATTCTATCTTAAAATAATTTATTTACTAATTATTTACAGTTATATTTTCAACCACTATGCCGCATATAGTTTGTTCAGGATTTTTATTTTTTAGGGGTTTTTTTAACTCTTTGTAGTGAAAATACCTTAATTCACTTATAATCCTCAGACAGCAAATTGTGCTTCTTCAGGAAAAGTATTATAACTGCAAAAATGGTTTCATGATAGTATTTTGCTTTTGTGGTCTGTAGGCAGATTTCTGTGTGATAGAGATGTGTGTTGTGGTCTTTGTAGGATACTGGGGACAGTGCACCCTGTCACCTATGCCAGATGAGCAGTCAATACAAGGATAGTGATTAAAGCACTTTTGAGTGTCCCAAATGGGGAAAAGAAGTTGTTACCAAAACAATGATATTCCTTCCCCTGAACATCCTATGACCTATTTAATGAGGAGTTAGTTAGTATCTATATTAATATTTTAATATAAAGGTAGTATCTCTGTTTAGGTAATGTGACCTTATCTGAGAGAAAAATGTACTACCAGTCATTGCAAAAATCGTTCTCTTTGGATAATGCAGAGCAGATGCTTTATTTGGAGGTGGTGAGGCATTTTGCTCTCTAGGAGCAAACTGCTCTAGTTACAGGTTCACAATTAGCAGTAGTTACAGTCACAGCAGTAGTGTGGAGCACTGATGTTCTAATACACCATTGTGTGTTGGTTTTCCTCTCCCCTTTCCCTTTGCAGTTATTGTAAAGAAAATTTATGTTGTAAAGCAAAATCACTTGATGATAGATTCAAAATCAACAGAAGAATAATTTTGCCAATGTTAGGTTTATAATGATAATTTTTTAGCATGAGCAATGTCAATGTAATAATATAATATATATAATATAATAATAGTATTATGCCTCAGGGTATTTTTATCAAAGGTGCAATTCTATTTCTAAAACATACTGCAAGGTCTACATAAACTTTCACACTTGTGGGTCTGTTCTCTTACCTGGTGTTTCTGCACTGCATTGAGTGTATGGTGAAATATGAACTGGGATTAAGAGTTGGAGAGCCTTGAATACTTTCCATGAATGCTGAGAATAGTTTCAGAAAGCTGAAGTTTTTGGCAGCTTAAGGGATTTCCTCCCAGCACTGATCATTCCCATCTGTCTATGTTATCAACTGTGTTTCGTAACTGATGTGACTTAAATATACTCTTCTGAAAATAAAGAGAGAGGGGTATTGATTGTATTTTTTGGGTGGTCTTGTTTTTTTATATTTTTTTTCATTCACATCAGCTCTGTGATCAACTTATGACATTGCACACAAATGTTTGTGACTGAACTTTCAGTTGGAGCAGCCTGCTATGCTGTCAACAAATAACTGTGCAACATGAGAGGGAATGGGTCAAGTTGTGTTTTACTGCTGAAAGATCTCTTTCTCTGAGTCTACAGAGAACTAGAAGTGAAGAAGTTCCTGTACAAAATCCCAATGTTCATATTCATGAAAACTTGTTTAATTTATCTTAATTGATTGAATGAAAGGGCAAACGTGTCTGAGAAAAACATGGAAAATAGGATTAAAGGAAATCTAAATCTACACTTTGGAATTGGGTCACTTTTCAGGAGCTGAAATAGCTGTTTATTACATGTGCTTTTGTTTAATTTTTTTTTCTTGGCCTTTTTTTTTTTTTTTATTTAGTCATATATTTCATATGTTCAAAAATACCTAAAATCTCAACCATTTTTTTGCTGTGTAAAATGACCATAAAATGTACAGGCAAATGCAAACTCAATCCTTGGGGAATATTCTTTGTAATCTTTTGTTTTACGGAATAAATATGTATGAATGTGTAACACATTTAAAATATTTTACATAGATAATCACTGTATTATAAAAATTGGAAACGTATTCTCCTTACAACCTTAGTTTAACTGTAGTGGAAAACTAGGTAATATAGTTCATGGACTTTGAATTATTTCATTTCTGTCAATATAAGTAAGTTTCAATATGCAGGAAGACTTCAGTTATTTTTAGCAATGTGTGTTCATTTGCTCCATAGGTGATCAAGCAGAAGGCACAATGCCTTTCCTGTGATACTGACTGATGGTCTGGCATTGCAAAGTCTTTGTCCCTGTATTGTTGCATACAACACTGATAGTAATTTATTGCTCCAACTGCAAAATTAAGAGATTCCCCTTGTTTTTCTCTTGAATATGATGTGGTTTGGTTCATTGTTTATGCCAGCTTTAAGAACTACTCAGGAAAAAAACTAATGCAAAAAAATGTAGTCTGTTTTTTTCTTGTAATTGAAAACATCCCATTGGAACCTCTTGAAGAAACTAAGGATAAGTTCATGAACTTACTTGAGCTTATGTATTCATGGTAACAGGGTCCAGCTTATTGTAGTTATAAAAGTGGTTGACAGCTGTGATAACTTCAGTTAAAATAGTTGTGCTTTTGTGTAAACTACAGAAAAATAGGTGCTGATATGGTGTAAGATTACTAACCTGAATACTTTAACAAGCTCCATTTTAAGCTGAGACATGAGCAGTGACTCAAATTTTCTGTAGCTTTTTTCTTGTATCACTGTTGGAACACTTCTGTTTTGCCTATATTTATATATAGTCTTTTCATGATGATATACCAGCAAACAATATATTGCTCTAAATATTTTGTGGTTGAATGTCATACTCAAAACATAAATCTTTTTGTTTGAAACTGACTTGGACTTGCATAATACTGTGTTGATGTACTGATCATAAATTATCTTGAATAGAAAATATACAGCGGGAAAGGGATACAATGGTTGTGTTACTGTAGCTTGGAAAGAACAGAAGGCAATTATTCTAGTGACTGAGAAGGCACTGAAATTGTTATTTCATTGTTGTTTTAAAGGCATCAGCCTTGAGTGAAAGTATTTTTGTGACAGGAATGTCTTTGATAAGTGTTTGGATTTTAAGTGAGTTGTCTGTTGGTTTTGCCCTCATATTAAAGATTGACATAAATATGTGCTAATAGTGATCTAGTAGTACATGAGCAGCAATGATCTGTAGGTGTTCCGGTAAGGTTTGTGAGCTTTGCTGTACAGGTATAGTTTCACCTTAGCAATGAAAATAAGTTATCTGTGAACCCCTTCTTGCTTAAGGAGAGAAGCTGTTGAGTAAAGAGCAAACTTAAGTCCTCATAGAAGTGAGGCCTTGAGATATAAAACGCCAGAATATTGAGGACTTTCCTGGTTATTGAAGTAAAGTCCACAGGAACACTGTCTGGAGGAGGTAAAAGAGGAACTACAAATGAAATAGGAAAAAACCTCTGGGTGATCCAAATGTGGGTACCAGCAGGCCATATTTTATTTAAGTAACACTTTAAAAGTAACTTCCAGAATGTAGCGTGTCTGACAATCAGGCAGCACAAAGTACCAAGGCATTTAATTAAGAATATACTCATGTTGAGAACCATTTGAAATTAGAACAACTCAAGTGAGTAGGAAAAATACGCTGTGGTCATATGCATAAGACGGGGTTAGGCACCATATCCATATGAACAAACCAAACAACCTCGTGACCAGTGCCTCCATACCTAATACACAAATGCTTAGAGCAAAATTGTTTCCAACCTCCCCTGGGTAGATCTGCTTTTATCTCAACTCTTCATGCCCTACCTTGGGCGCCAATTAAGGTTGTCCTGGTTTAGGAATAGTATTCACCAATTCAGTCCCTACACTGAGACTCTCCAAAACTACACTGCTGCTTGCTCTCTCCTTTTTGCTCTCCCCTTTCCTGCTGCGTGGGGTGGAATTGAGAATTGGAGGTGAAAAAGGCAAAGATCATGGACTGAGACAAGAACAATTTACAAGAAACAACGAGATAAGAAAAACAGTAATAGCAACAGGATTAATAACTAAAGTGTTCAAAAGAGAGAGTGATTCCATGCAAAATTCTCACTGAGCCCAGGAGGAACCCTAGGAGACTGTCCCTTTCCCCTGCCCTCAGCAAGGAGGTGAGGTGATATAGAATAGCCCCATGTCCCACCCTCTCCATGCTACTGCAAAAAGATTAACCCTGTCCTGGCTGGAACCAGGATAGACAACAATATTGCTTCAGCAAATGGTTTCATAAACTTTTTATCAATAAAAGGAGATGGAATGTGGTGGTATCTTGAATTTTGTACAAATCAAAGACCTGTAAATAAGAGGTGAAAACTTAATTTGGCAGATTATCTAAAACTGCACAGGTGTCAGAGAGGGTTTTTGAGCTTTAAGTAATGGACCTTCAGACCTGTGTTGACAGCAGTACACTTTAGCGGGTAGCTAACTTTAAAATGTCTGCTTAAATTAAGCTGTCTTGATTACTCATTTAGCTCCTCATTTACAGTGTGTCTTGCATTTTTGTCACCGTTTGAGTCTCATCAGGCATGCTAACAATATTTATTTCATTATGCTTATGTATTTAATGTTTGGGGGAAGGGGAACAGAGAATGATTGGTGGGTTTTTTTTCTGTCTACCTGAGTGAGGTTTAATGAGAGCGCTTAAACCCCAGCTGTACTCAGAAGCACAAGGTAGCTCAGGTAATCACTCCAAGTCCATGTAAATAAAATTGTTAACTGTATCCAGTGCGAGCATTCCTAAGTTATCAGTAACTTGAGGAGCTCAGGTCCTGACTTGTTGCTGGGGCTGATGTTGAGGTCAGCAGAGGCTGCAGGACCCAGGAAGTTTGTGAGTCAGAACACGCCAATCTCTGTTGCGGTAACTGCGCTCTTACTGATAACCGGGCTAGTCTGGTGACTGCAGGCTTTACATCTTGGACAGCAGCACATACATCATTAGCTGAATGTGGGACCTGAAGTTTAATGGTGTTTATGTTGAGCAGATATAATTCATTAATTATCTCATGCATCCCACCGTGACTGTTGTATGCATGCTTTTGTGTCTAGCTATGGGAGCTGAAGGGATTAATATGTTTATAAATATCAATAAAATATTCAAAACATAATTAATACTAGTTTTTAACAGAAATAGGAAAATCAAGTAAGGGTAACCTGAACTGAAGATTTTTAAATGGGCTCAATGCTTTCCTGGTAAAAATTGAAGTAGTATTTGGAGTGATTTATGAAATAATATCCTCTTTTCATGTAAAGTAAGCTTGTAATTCAGGCAAAAATAATCACAGAATATACGGGGTTGGAAGGGACCCACAAATATTCTCATCCTGGCCCTTCAAAGGACCATTCCCAAGAGTCAAATGTTTTTAAATCTGAACATTAAGTCAGACGATTTGGTAAAGGGTCATTATTTTTTGTTGCTACAGTGCTAGTCATTGCACAAAATTAAAAGTTGACTCTTACCAAAGAGACCCTAAATAAAGCATATAAAGTAGAATACATATTTTCTATTTTGGTGTATTTTACTGGAAAATATAGACAGACTTGTCTACTATAATATAAACAATTTAGTCTTTAAGCTACATTTTTTTCATAGAAGATTGACATTTGCTGCTTTTTCCAGATAACAGTAGCCAATGTTGTCTTATCAGGAAACAGATTAGCTGCAGTTCTGTAAGTCATGGAGAAGATAAGAACAACTTTGAATAATGGAGCAATGGTGCAACAAGGTCCTTGTGTTTGAGAAAAGATTAAACACTAAACTTCCCAATAAGCTGACCATCAGACTTTTTCTCCCACGTAAAATTTTTCAATCACTTAGAAATATGAACTTAAGATGTTAAATTATAAAGATTTATATAAAAATATGAAGATTTTAATCTTTAAAATTATAAAGCTGCCTGCAATAGAAAGAATGTTTCAAAATTACGTGTTTTTTATAGGAGAAATTCAATTTAATATTCATGAACAATAATTTTTATTGTTCATGTGGGCCCTTATTTGTAACATTGATTCTATATTTCAGATATAATCCCTCAAATTTAATATTTTACAATGTCTAAGAAAAGATATCTAAGAATATGGTCTTAAAATCTCCACAGAAATTTCTGGGTTACATTTATTGCATCTCTGAATGTATATCTACTCTCTTGCTAGGCAAGATTTTCTTTTTGTCAGTGAGGAATGCATGATTGTACATGATTCCAGCTCTCTTGCTATTATTAGCATGTATGTAATTTCGTCTTTATTGTATGTTCATTTAGAACTGGTTTTGTAGCTGAAAGGGAGTTTTACTCCCTTTTCATTTCCCTTCCTTTTATCTGGCCTGCTAATCTTTTCCTTCTTTACAAACTGAAGCTATGCTTTTCTGTTTCAGAACCTTCTTCAATTTAATGTCTGGATTACATACCTAGGAAAGAGAGAAGAGCAAGCTCACTGCTTCTGCTAACAGCTCTAAAGATGATTCTCCTTTCTGGTTTTATCTTCAAATGTTTGTTTTTTGTTGAAAAAGAAAAAGATCAACACTGCCCATACGCTAGTATAAAAATAAATCATTTTGTGATTATGTAAAATAAAAAAAAATAAAAAATCCCAAAGCAGGAGCTTTTAGAAATGTCAGAAATACCTTTTTGGCTGTATTATTGTAATATGGCTTTTAACATACCTGTTACTCCAAGTCCTTGCATTATCTTTGTTTGAACAGCACTGCCCTTGAGCAAATTTTCTCTCCTTCAGTAAAGAAGAAATTGTTATTGGTGTTTATTACTGTGTCAGGTCAATCTGTGACTATTTTACTTGCTGATACTTTCTTTTATGCCTTGAATTTCAGAAAGACACAGCTATTGTTGTGGTGGGTTTTGTGTTCCAGTGAATCTAGGAAAAAGGGAGGGAATGAATTAACAGGTTCAGTCAGGTACCATGACAAAAGTTTTGTTCTTGTTACCTCATTCTACTCTATTGGTAGAGATTCTGTATCAATTAGGATAATTTTTCAAAAATGACTGCAGGGGACATTGTGCAGGCTCTTGCAGAATGTGAACCATGAGAGAAGTCATGGTCTAGAAAAGGTAAATCTGGGAAATATTCCATGGAAGCTGTAGATAATCAGAGTAGTAACATTGTGACTACATTTGTGTAATTTGCATGATTGGAGGGAAACGGTAGAGACAAAATACATAAACAGTAAACTTCAAGTGTGAGAACAATGTTTGCAGAACAGAAACAGGTCAATAGGAAAAGAACCTGAGTATTTCCAGTGTTATTTGGATAGGTAGACGTTAGCTTGAGATTCTGTATAAATCATACAAATACATTCTTGATTCCTGTTTCCTGTTTGAAACTTAGATTCTTCAAAGCAAAATATAATGTCTCTGATATTTTCCAAGGGGGCTATTTTGCCTCTGTGCAGTGGGATACTGTGCATCCAGTATCTCACTTTTGCATAGGGAGAATCAACTTAGAACTCCTTGCAAAGTTAGGTTTGTCATATATCTTTAATGTTTAATGTTTGTCAGCATGGAACTATTTCAGCAAATTACTTTTTTCACTCAGTATTTTCAGTAAATATTTTTTTAGTATTTCTGATCTTAACAGCCTGAATGTTAGCCAAAACACGTATCACAAGATAACCAACCTTTCCAGAACATTTGTGAGTAGATTTAGATTTGCTATTTCTACTTTATAACAGTAGGAGCAGTACACATTAAATCTTTGTCCTAACAGCCTCTTATAAGTTTTCTTCCGCTTTTTGTTCTCTGACCCTTAACAAAATGTCATTCTAGCATTTTCAGAGAACTGTCTGAATGAAAATTCCCCAAATTCAGGAATGTCTATGATCATCAGAACCTCTTTGAAGTTACAGACTTCTATATCCATGTATTTCTCTTTCTTTACTTGTTCCTCCTGATTTATACAAGCAAACCAGTTTTATCTTTTTCCTTTCTTTTTTTACCTTCCTTAGGTCAAATTTTGGGTTCTTTTTTGGAATGTGATCTGTAATGGAGAATATTGAAAAAATAATGTTAAAAGGAAGTTCTCACCTAAAAATCCCATTCAAAGGAAGATACTGAAGAAGAGTTCTGCTTCTCCTTTTGAGTCCTTTAAGGACAATTAAGTATTGTATACCTAACGTTTATATGACTTGAAGAAAATAACACATTTGTCACAGAAAAAATGGATGGACTCTAGGGAATGAGCATAGCTATCACATAATTGCAGCACAACTTTAAACTGAGTGCAGCATCCTTCAAAGGGAATTGAATTTCATACTGTCAGTAGTGTAACATAACTTATTACTTGGTACTTAATGACAACTTTAACTTGGAGGTAATGATGTTACATTTAGACTTCCATTAAAAAGATAAACACCTTAAACTGACCACTCAGCTCCCTTAACCACAGTGTCTGTTTAGTATGAAAGACTTCATGAATTGTTTTCCTCTTTCTTTGGGTTTCTGGAGCTCTTTCTGGTACTAAGCTTTAACAACTTTTCTGCCTGAGACCTTAGGGCCACACAGAAAGGTTTGATGAAATTGAGGAAGATTCAAAGCTCCTTACATAGCTAAAATTGCATCAGATGACCTGTGAGAAACAGGTACCATTGCAAATTCTAGTTAATGTTAAGATTCCTGTCAGCAAAGGCAATCATTTAAGTCCTTTCTTGCAAAGCTACCAAATAAAGTATTACTCAAACATCTGTCAGCGGAGACTTGAGGTCTAACCCTCAGCTAAGCTAGAAACCCATAATGAGGGACACCTGGTCCAAACTGCTTTTGCTTAGACAAAGCTTCAGCACTTCTTTGATATATTGGTAGGCCACGTTTGTGACAATACACTTTTCTAGAAATAATCTGTCCAACCTAATTTATGCAATCTTCTTTATTAGGCCTTGCTATTTATCTTTACATTATTAGAATTTTGTATTGTGCCTTACTTTAAAACTGTTCAAAATGAAAATCCTAGTTTTTACTTGCAAAACAATTAAATATTTAATAATTTTGAGATAAGTAGAAGCCTTCTCATCTCCTTTCCATGTCCATGTACTGTAGTGAGCCAGCAGAATCCATTTCCTTCCTTTTCTAAAATGGTCAGTATTCCAGTGACCATTCCATTATATTCCCTGTGACTTCTTCCTCTGCTTTAATGTGCACATTCTTTTGTTACAGGATGGGTTTATTTCTTCTAGATTCCCCACCTCTTTAGGTACTCAGATACTTCTGTAAGTCTTTCAAAGCTCAGGTTTATCTGAAAGCTCAGAAATAAGGCTTCACATTGTATTTCCAAATAGGGCAGAATGGGTAAGGTGAAGGGGCTGTTTTTAACAAAACAGTGGATAATCATTGTCAGCTCAACACAGAGTTTAACTGCTACTCTTAACTTGTAATTTACCTGGAAATTGAACTTGAGTTCATTTACTTGGAGAAAGAATAAGAAAGGCCATTAACAGTTTATAGAGTATGATGGATGACACCTTATAATTACTGATATTCTACTAATAGTAACCTGAGTCTTAGAGTTGTCTTGGGAAATAATAAAGTCAGAGTCCCACAGAAAACATGATCTTTGTCTCATTTTTTTTCTTCTATTAAGAGGTGCTACTGTTAAAAAACTTTAAACCAAATACCTGGTTGTTGAAACTATTGCTGAACCAGAAGACATTTTACACTTGTTCATTGTTTTATTCAAATTTGAATTTTATGGATTTCTTATCTTGCAAAAAAAAAATAAAAATCTCTGTTTTCTCTTGTAGCCTTTTTGTAAAGATCCCTGCTTCTTTGTTTCAAGCACTATTGAGAAACTTTTGAGAACAATTTAAATTGCCAAATGCGTAAGGAGTGAATCTCTCTTGTGATATCACAAGGCAGGATATTTTATGAAAAGTGAGTATATATAAAGAGAATCCTTAATTTCTCAACCATGTAAATAGAAATCCTGAGGGACCTTAAATATCATCTAGATCCAGCCCACCTGCCATGGACAGGGACACCTTCCCCTAGACCAGGATTGTCAAAGCTCCATCCAGCCTGACATTCCAGGGATGGGGTGTCCACAGCTTTTCTGTGGAAATTAAGTGTCTCACCACCCTTAGAGTGAAGAATTCCTTCCTAACATCTAATCTAAACCTGCCCTTTTTGAATTTGAAGCCATTCCACCTTGTCCTGTCACTACATGCCCTTGTAAAAAGTCCTTCTCCAGCTTTCTTGAAGGTCCCCTTCAGGTACTGGAAGGCTGCTCTACGGTCTCCTCAGAGCCTCCTCTTCTCCAGACTGACCAACCCTAACTCTCTCAGCCTGTCTCCATAGGAAAGGTGCTCCAGCCCACTGAGCAGCCTTGTGATCTCCATTGTACTTGCTCCAACAGATCCATGTCCTTTTTTTGGGATCCCAGAGCTGGATGCAGCATTCTAGGTGGGGTGTCACCATAGCAGAGCAGAGGGGCACAATCCCCTCCCTCAGCTTGGTGGTCCCAGTGCTTCTGATGCAGCCCAGGGTGTGCTTGCCTTTCTGGGCTGCAAGTGCACGTCTGGGTCACGTTGAGCTTCTTGTCAACCAGAGAAAGCAATCTCTGATCAAGAAAAGTCTTGGCAAACAGTTTATCAGCATTATTCAGGCAGTCTAACCCAGCACCATGTCTGTAGAGCATTTAAGCTGATTTTCCTTCTAATTAAGTAAACCTGAAGTATATCAGTGAAGGTTTACTTTCCTGGAATTGAAACATAGAACATAATGTAAGTGACTGAGTTGCTCACTAATTGAAGCAATCAGTCAGTATAATGAGGAAGGATTTTCTAGTGAGTGGTAGTGGTGGTTGGGGGATAGGGGAGACATTCAGAAATTCCTTGAAAGTAGAAACATGATTAGTGGGTACAGACTCAGAAGGATTTGTGTTAGGGTTGGCAGTCAAGAAGTTGTGCACTCTGCATTCAGGAATGATATTTGAAAAGGTTGTTGCTTATGTTTCATGTACTAAGCTGTTTTATTCTCCCACAAAACAGGTTTTTCTGATATATGGCAACTATAGAATAACTACCGGCTTAAAATGGAAGAGTAACTGAAATTCTAACTTAAATTGTTACTTAAGGGTGGAAATTTTACTTGCTTCCTGTAGTTCTTACAAGTAAGTATGTGATCTGGATGGTGTTCAGCACTCATTAATCATGTTTGCATACCCATTTTACAGCTGGATTTTCAAATCTGGTATTAAAGTTCATTTAACATGCCTTCCCAAAAGTAAATATGTCAGTAAGTTTTGGTTTGTTTTACATACGCATTCTTCAGGTAGTTTAACTTAGTACAAATCTATGCTGCCTTCAAACTTTATTCGGAGTTGGTCAAGACTAGTTTTCATTTCAGATTATGGAGTGATTCAGGAACACCTGGGGCCAAGATTTATGTCTTTACCTAAATTTTGAAAGTACTGTGTTTTTATAGCTCTTTAGAGGAAAGGCAGGAACTGCATTAACACTTGTTAGAGCAACAGTTAATGCAATACTGACTAGAACTTAACCCCCTCAAAAATTAATGTTAAAATGTCAAAAAAAAAAGGAGGGAGGGAGAGAGGGAAAAAGTTTAAATATTTGCTATTGGGAAATTACTTATTCTCCTTTAGTTAAAAAGTAGTCAAGTTTTAAAGTGTTTGAGAGATATTACAGTAATGTGAACAAGGTTTGCTTCTTTATTTGCTGCTGATCTGGTATGAAAAGTAAAGACCTCAAGTCCCCATAGAAGTTATTTCACTGATATAAGTATGTGAATATTTTAAAGCCTGACAGGTTATGTAAACTATCACAGACTTTGATATATTTCTCCACTGAAATATCTCATTGAAAATTATCCTTTGATTAGCTTTTTCTTGTGCCAGAGAGATTCAGACCCAGTATGCTGGAAATCTAGATTTCAAGTTGCAAGGTTTTGAAAACATCTAGTTTTGACTGCTTCTGTATAGCAGTGCTATATCATTTGGAAAAATTGTGTCTGTATAAAGTTATACACATATTTAAATCCTTTTTCAGAGATGGTGAAAATTACAGTGTGTAGTCTCAGGTCCCATAATCTACACTGTGTAATTCCCTTGCTTAAAGTGGATAGTAGAAAGCCACGAGTTATAGAAGCTATGGCAGGCTTCAGCACTCCAGCCTGCTTTTCCAAACTGCTAAATAGTGAAATGATACCATCTTTTGCTTTCTTTAGAAAATTTCCATCAGCTGAAATTGAAATTCATCACTGACAGCACTCCATTCAGTATCATTTCACTTGAGTCAGCTTGATAAATCATACTCTGCAATTTCTCCCAAGAATATAAAACCATTCCAACACTACATCTGTTAAGAATATAATGCTTGTCTTTCTGTGCAGCAGAATGTAGATTTAATCACATCAGCACCATTTAGAGGCATCTATTCATTTATTTGAATATTTTGACTGAGCAAGATGGGTTACTTTCTGACCAAGAAACAAATATGTTTTGGGATAATCTCTTCTATTCAAGATCTTTTCTCTGTGAAAAGAGAGTCTGAGATATACTTTTTTAAAAATACCTTCAGGAACTTGAAAACAAGTGTTTCCAGTGTTTCTGCAGCTGTGGGAAATGTTTTGCACGTCAAAATGAAGGTGATGAATTATGGCTACACAAAAGGGGCAAGAAAATTCTTTTAAGACAGTCAGCAAAAGTTAGTTTTATAACTTCCTTGAAAATGATAAAACTTTTCATGTTAAAAATCACCACAAAATAAATGAAAAGGATGTATTTGAATTTTCATTTATTTTTATAACAGTACTATGATGCATTATTTTTATCTGTCTGAATAAGTATGTTCTGATGAAAAAAAGCTTTTTCAGATATTAGAGCGACCTGACAAAAGTTGACAAATATTATCTAAACAGACTAAACACTCTTCTTTTCTTGCCTAAATTCCCATGACTCATTCATGCATTATCTTGTCTCCTTAACCTGTATTTTTTCTGCCCCTATCCTAGTTTGTGCTCTGGACAGGTTTTACTCCTTGTAAAATGTGATACTACACAGCCAATGTGATACTACAGTGTATAGTCTGCATGCTCTGATTTGGGTTAGACCAAATCTGTCCAAATAGACTGAATGCCTGTCAGTAGTTTGAAGGTTTTAGCACCCCAACATCCAGCAGCTGGCAGCAGCTGGCAAACTGTTGTTTTTGTTAAATCTGACCCATTTAATGTTTCAGAGATATCTGTAAATTTGCCAAATAAGTGACAAAGAATGAAAACAAATCTAGTTCCACTTGTGAGGCTAGCATACAGTTAGTGCAAAATTAATTTGATAGTACACATTATAATGTTATAATTATTTGTACTTTTAATTTTACACTGTGACTGTAGTTGGAACAAAATTATGATCAACTGAAATAAGGATGCCTAAGCACAAAGCTGTCTCTCAAGAGCCACCAGAATTCAAAAGAAATATTAAAATATAAATTCATATAATCTAGAGCTCCATAAACTTGAATATCTCTTTTTGTCCAGCTCTAACCAGTACTGAGAAGCTTATCACTCTGTCAGTACCCACAACCAAGCAGCTCATTTACACACGTTTCCTTGGGGACTGGTCTGATAGATGTCCTCAGAGCCCACTTACTGCACTGGTCAAGCAAGACTGGTGGTGGGATTGCATGAAGGAAAGGCTGTGGATGTTGTCCACCTGGACTTCAGCAAAGCCTTTGATATTGTCTTCCACAGCATTCTCCTGGGAAAAAGTTGGCATCCCACAGATTGCTCTGGTGCTACATCCAGCCTGCAGCCAGTCACCAGTGGTGTCTCTGCTGAGGCCTGGCCTGGCCTGTGTCTGTCTGGATGAGGGCATTGGGTGACACTGATTTGTGAGGGAATATTGATCTGCTGGGGGATAGATATCTGGGATACAGAGGGATCTGAACAGACTGGGTCATGGGCCAAGGCCAATTGTCCAAAATTCACTAAGGCCAAGTGCCAGGTTATGCCCTTGGGTCACAATGACACCATGCAGCACTACAGGCTGGGGCAGACTGGCTGGGAAGCTGCCCACAGGAAAAGAACCTGGAAGTGCTGGTTGCCAGCATCTGAACACAAGTCAGCTGTGCTCAGGTGGCCAAGAAGACAATGGCATCCTGGCCTGTATCAGCAAAGTGTGGCCAGCAGGAGCAGGGCAGGGACTGTCCCCCTTTGCTGGGAAGGGCTGGTGAGGCTGCACCTCACGTGCTGTGTCCAGATCCAGTCTTCTCACAACACAAGGGACATTGAGGGTCTGGAGCATGTCCAGAGAAAGGCAGTGGAGCTGGTGAAGGGTCTGGAGGACAAGTCTGGTAAGGAGTGGCTGAGGGAGTGTGGTTGTTTAGCCTGGAGAAAAGGCAGCTGGGGGGAAACCTTATTGCTCTCTAGGACTCCTGGAAAGGAGGGTGTAGCCACGTGGGAGTTGGCATCTTCTCCAAAGCAAAAAGTGGCAGGACAAGAGGAAATAACCTCAAGCTGCATAAGCAGGAGTTAACGTGAGGCTTCAGAAGGAATTTCTTCATGGAAAAGGTTGTAAAACGTTGGACCATTTAACACCACCAGAGAGGTGGTGAGTGTTCAAGAGGTAACTGGATGTGGCACCCAGTGCTCTGGTCTAGTTGACAAGGTGGTGATTGGTCGAAGGTTAAACACGATGATCCTGGAGGTCGTTTGCAACTTAAATGATTCTGATTCTGTGACTTGCCTGTTGTGTTATGGCTTTGGGCATGTAGTAGTTTTCTCAGCGGTGGGAATGCAAATATGTGTCTCTACTTTCAGGAGTTGTCTTAACCACCGGTCTGGAGAATAGTTCTTACAAGAAATGTGGTTTGGTGGTTTTTTTCCTGCTTCACAAAACTTTTCACTTCTTATTGCATTATATGTACAGCTACAAGGTAAGCAGTCTTGGGAAAAGCAAATGGAATGTAAACTGTCTCTCTGAGAGCTTCCTGATGACTAGACCAGAATTTCATGGATTTTTTTTTTTGTCATTGTGGCCCAGACAATTTCCTCTGGATTACTTTATAGATGTCATCACCACATATGTTTTAAGAGAAAAATATCTTCCTTCCAATAATAAGTAGATACTTGTAACTTAGAGAGTGTTTTCTTCTGTGATCACAAGTAGAGAGAAGCATTAAACTGTAGGTAAAACACCAAAGCACCAAAGGTGTTTTTTTTTTTTTTTTTTTTTTTTTGCAAGAGTTTTCTATAATTGGCTTATTTCAGGGAGCAGTTTAAAGGAAGCAAGGAATGGCTGGGGTCAGGGGGGAAATGCATGGGAACATCTTAAACTGGCTTTTCTGTCTGAAGACAAGACAATGAATCATGTAACTACACTCTAATACAGATGTTTGTATTCCTTTGAGGGAGGAGCTGGTTAAGTGCTTAAGTGGTTCTGCAGCACCTCTAAGCTTTTTAGATGTGAAATGACAATTTATTGGACTGTGGCGTGCTTCACAGTCCCTATCAGAATTATGTAGTCTCAGCAGTACAAAAAATTTAATCATTATTATTTAATACCTTTGCATATAGTTCCAAATGTTAAGCTGCATATTTTCATAACCAGCAATTAAGGTACTAAAATATAGATAATATAGATAAGAAACCACAAACAAAAAAGCAAGCAGTCTCTACAAAACCCAATTTACATATAACCCAAGAGATAAGAAGCACTTTGGATACAGGTCTGTAGGTTATTTTTTTTTCTTTTTTTCCTTTTCCCTCCAATAACAGTTTTAAAACAAAAGCATAAATTCATTACCCTTGGCCAAAGAGTTCATATTCAGGGAAGACATTTTGTGGGAATGAACTTTTCTCCCTGCCACTATGCACTTGGATCTCAAATGCTTTCCTGACTTGGGACCTCTGTCAACACATAAATATAGAGGAAAATGGGCAAGATTATCAAGTGAATTGTAAATAAATGCTTAAAGGAGAAGGATGGGAAAATTACTTAAGGAATATAATTTTATCATAGATACTTGCAGATGGTAAGTGTATATATTTGCAGTTCTTCTTCTTGAGCAGTTCTTGCCAAGGGAGATTATATGCATCAGCTACTTTCCCTGATTTAATTTTAATTTAAATTGTTTTACTAATTTTTTCTCCATTCAAATGGCACAGACAATTAAAATGAGGATACCTTTATTTGCAAAGAGCACACTTTGTTCTGCTTTCCTCTGAACTGTTTCATGTTTTCTTTCTAATGTCTTATTTTTTTTTTTCGGTTGTCTTTTTAACACATGCTCACCTGTTTTAGAGGATCCAAAGCTACTAATAAAAACACCCCATAATATATAACAGATGCAGAAGTGAATATAAGTGGAAACAGTTGAATAAGGGGAGCAGACCCAGAGCTGTCATCAAGCTCTTCACAGTCACTAGATTTTTTTTCACCTGCTCATGCAGTGCTTGCTCAAGACCTGTTGGCAGTGACTATATGTTCCATCTCTCACCATTCTTTTCCCCCTCCACCTCACAGGCTTTTTCTGAGAGTTTGTGAGTGTATTAAATTCATCTTTAAATCCTGCTAAATGTGCTAAACAATGTAAAGTGGTTGCCATTAAAAGGACAAATTTATGTGCTGCCAATATTTTAACTAAGACCTCCTTTTAAAATTTGTCCTTGGAGACTTTCTGGAATCCTTCCAGCTTGTGTAAAGCTGGTGTGGAAGGGTGTCTGTCAGCTTGGTGAGGAGACCATTGGAGGGCTAGGAGATCTTTTGATTATTTTTCTCTATACACAAAATCCATTTTGGGAGGAAATATGGAAATGCCGTTTGACAACATTTTATGAAGTACTTTGAATCTATGGCCTATGGTCATGGTAGACATACAAGACCTATTAAAAATACCATGGTTCTGTGTGTAAACTTGAGAGCAAAGTAAAATTTATCTTTCTTCAAAAATGTTTTTGAAAGCAATTGATGTTTGCTGTTCTCTATCCACATGTGAAAGGTGTGTTTACAGAATTTTTTTCCAGATGTGTGAAGAAAGTTACGGGAAAGATGGCTTTAAACATGATGCAGGAAGCTTTGATTTGGATACAAAATTAAGTACTCCAGAAACTGTAATTTCATGTGCATTCCTTTCCTTCCAAGAGTGCTTTCAGATTCTGTTAAACACACCAGGCTATGTTGTCTTATGTTCTTTGTGGATACTAAAAACTCAGAGTAAATAGAGGCTATTAAAACAAGCTTAGAATCAACAGCTGATACGTAATAGTAAAGTCAGTCACATTTTTCATTGTGGACTTTATCTCCATTTGTTGGTTGTAGTAATGCAGTTGGACAGTAAACTTATGGAAGAAGGACATTCTTGGTGGCACACCAGAGTAATTCTCTTGTGTTAAACCAGAACATTTAGAAGGGATTTGTCAATTTGGTTTCATTTAAGTTCTGCTTACATATCCTACAGTACTTGGCAGTAAAATGCTGGAGTGTGAAATAAACTACAGAGGCAAATAGCATTTTAGAGAACATGTGATCTGACTATCTCTGTTGGCTGCACAGAGAACACATCCCCAGTTCCATACCAGAGAGTACAGAGAAAAATAGTTTTGGTCTCCTTCCCTTTCTCTGTCCTCTTTCCCTTATCCCATATGAAATGAAATGCAGTGCTCCTAACAAAAAGTTATAGCTTTTTTTTTCCCAGCTAAATTAAACAATAGCATTTCTACGATTGATTGTTGCATATTCAAAGGTTTTGAATTTTGTGTTTATTGTTTTGATCTATCTGTGTCCAGTATGACTGTTGGATTTTCTTCCTACAACTGAGCTACTGGGTCTTCTGCTTTCTATTCCACAGACCTCTTGAAACCGCACATCTTTCTTTGTTATGCAATCTAGTGTCACTTGCCTGTTCAGCAGGCCAGCAGTGAAAGTCAGTTTGTCATTTTGTGTTATACTGTGCACTTCCTTTCTCCCTGCTCAGTATATGCCTTTAAATATAAAGTTCAAACTAGCTCTGCTGTAGAGAGACCTGTCTCTCTGTTTGTTCACAGATGCTTTATATTGGACATACAGACAAATTATAAGTGGAAATTCATTCTCTTTTGTTTGCAGCCTCTTTAGTTCTATGTGGTTGATAGTTTTAAGTATGCATGGAAATAAGCATGCACTAAAACATATGGATCCAAGTGCTGACCTCAGTTACATCACTGTAAATCTGGACAGGAACTGTTATCATTCAGTTTTATGTTGGTGCTATTAAGATAAAGAAAGGGAGTGATTTATTAGTGATGAACAGAGTTTTTATAGCCATCTCAGTCTTGCACAAGTTTATAAGGTTGTTTAAGTACCAATACTCACAGATTTAACTCCTTCTTTTATTATGTGTAAAAAGCTCTAAGGCAGGTCATTCCTTGCATAGTAAGTGGTATCTAAAGGTATATTAATTAAAAGTCCTGTTTTTCGAGGAAATTACTTGTTGGATTTTCTTTAAAGTCTCAGAGCTCTTGTACAATCCTTAATTCAACTAGTTTTTTATTTTTTACATAATGTTTTTGTTTGATATGTATCACTATTGCATAAGCATATCCTTGGCTAAAAAGAGGACCATTAACAAGACTGTGACTGTGTCTCTAATTTCTTTCAGGGACACAGACATATAAATGTGTTGTGAGACATTTTCTGGAGACCTCAAGAAATTTTAACCAAAATTCAAAAACAAGGGAAGGAGGCACTAGGAAAACTTTTTTCAGGGGTATTGACTGTGATTAGAATTATCACTGCTGCTTGGTCTCTTCTTGTCTTTTCATTCATGGCTCTCTGTATGTTTTCAAGCTGTATGTAGAAAGAATAAAGAATAATGTATGTGAAGAAAAAGCTTCAGTCTAAAAGCTTTTGTCTTGGTTACTTTAAATATTTAATGAGCATAAAATACTGTGATCTTATGTATTTTGAATGGTGTCAAATAAATTAACATTGTGGGATATACTTAATTATTTTATTGATGAATGTTTTGAACATTTTAAACATTTTTTAATGCGCAGAAATGAAACTTTTGTGACACTACCTATAAAATAATTTTAAAGTCACAGAAAAGGCAGGAATGACTGCTGTTACAAGGCCTGATACTGCGCCAGTGAAACCTGTGCTGATATTATCGTGTTCACTAATCACTGACTGAATAAACTGTACAATTTCTCTTTAAAAGGGCACCACAGTCATTTAATATTTAAGGGAATTGGAAGACTGAAGATATATTTATCAACCTCATCAAAACAAAAATAAACTTTTAGGAGGAATGCTTAAAAAATAAATATTTTAAAGAAGGTTTCTGGTTTCTGCATTCTGAAAACTGTTCAATGTCCAAGAGTATAGCACTGAAGATATTGAGTGTATCATTTTTCCATTAATATAAACAACACATAGGAATTTTCCTGAGCTGCACATATAAATAAATGCAACGTCAAGCCCAGAAATGCTTAGCTCTCTTGATGTCTGCAGCTTTTCAGAGCAGGCACTACTTTTACTTACCTGAAAGTGGTTATTATCTTGACATGCATATATAAAACTTTTATGAGTTCCCAAGAATATATGAGAAATTATGTGAGTATACTCTGGGGGAAAGGGACACAAAATCCCCTAAAGGTGGATGTTTAAATAATACAGAGAATTTGTGAACTAACATCAAATCCTTATTGAACAGCACATGGAGACCTGGTCCTTTCAAACACACTGAGTTGAGAGCTCTAAAATATTAAAGTGATTTCTGATGTCCAGCTTTAAGGCAATAAAAATAGATCTTCAAATTTTTATGTATGAATACTGGGTTTATGCAGTAATAATAGCCATCAGGAGGAGGCTACACATTTGCAGACCTACCACTTTCTGTGCTGGTATGCTACACATATGTTTCTTACTTATAATAGTGCCAAGTCCTGTGTTTGAAGTGAAAATTATCTAATGAAGATTTTTTATGTATACTACTAAAGCATGTTATACATTGGTCAAGAAAGAGACATAGCTGGCATGTTAAGGTACAGAAAGTATATTTGGTCTTAGACCAAATATATAGACTACATTTATCGGTATGCATTGTTTCAAAAGATTTCTATTAAGTAATTATTTTAATGCTTGCTACCATTTATTAAAATTTAATAAACAGGTGAATTTCTCCCATTTCTACCTGGATTTATTCTATCTTCACTTGAAACTCCTCTATAATCTAGTTCCCCTTCACTTTCCTCTCTTCTGCTAAAAATCCCAGGCTGTTTTGAGTATTGACCTGTCTTGGACAGCAGTACATTCCCCAAAGTGTCTCTGAAAAAATAACTTCATGCTATATATATTCAATTAATAGAATTAATTGAATAATATTTATTTAAACAAGTATACCTATTGCAGAAAACTTTCCTATGATTTTATTATTGTTTCTCACAACTCAATCTGTTGCAGGGGGGATGAGGATTTCTGACTTGGGCCAGATTGTGGTGCTGCAGCTGCCCTTGTAGAAGAGCCTGAGGAGAAAGCAGGGAAGAAAACCAGGATGTGTAGAGACTAATTCACATCCTTAGATAAGTAACCATTTAGAGTTATTTCTTATAATCAGAAACATTTAAGCAGCTTTGCAGTTTTTAAAAACTTTAATGTAGTACTTGTCTTTTGAAGCAGAAGTTTTACCTTCCCATTGGTTTTAAAGTACATCAACTTCCCCACTTTAACAGACATGCAAATTTAACAGGCAGGACAACTTAACAGGCTGTGCAGAAGATGATCTTATATTTGCAGGATAAAACTAGAGTATTTTTGATAGAACTGTGCTTGTTGCTAATACAAGCTCCAGCTCAGCCCAGCAGCTGTAAAATAAATGAATTCACTGAAGTTCCCTATTGAACCAGCAACTTCTGGATAGAAAACTACTTGGGTATTTCTTGGGTTTTGTTTTTGGTTTTTAAAGGTGTGATTGAAATAAAAAAATAGCTGGATTTTTTAAATTGGGAATTTCACCTCTCTCCAGGCATGTGGTCCTCCTATATGTCACAAAGATGATTCGAACTTTAATTTTACATTAAATTCTGACTATAAAATCCTTGAAAGCTTTCAGGCAGAAAATTTATTGCTGTTTTTCTCATTCTGAAGTCTACCACACTGAGGTGGGCAGAGTTTCATTAAGATTTTAAGGTTTCTTTATCACTGTTAATGCCATAAAATACTGTGTCATAGCAGCTAATTGTTATGCTACATTCTTGAATTCCCTGCTTACTGACATAGATTTCTTTGCTCTTCCAGTTGTAAATATTATTTTTGGTCTGGGTAGGCCTATTAATTGACTCTCTTATGGCTCATCATAATTAAGGAGGGTCCTATTGGTTATTGCAATTTTCACTCAAGTAAAACAACTTCCATGATTCCCACCCCACTTTGGCCGGTAATCTTCTCTGCCCTATACACGATGAACAAAAATTGTCTTGATTGTGTTTTGGAGGCAAACACAACCAAAATTGTCTCTTTTGTGGCATTCAGGATATTAGAATTCAATAGAGGAATTCAATAGAGGAACACTCTCAATAAAATGCTATATAATCTTCATGAGCTCAAGAATGTCAATATATTTTTGATGCCTGTTTGGGGAATATAATGTGCACCAAGACATATTCATATTCATAGTGGCCTGTGGAAGTGTGGTAGAGAGGGATAAGGGAGAAGATTTAGGAAGATTGGCTTGAAGATGGAAAAGGTCCAGGTAAAAATGTGTAAGATTGGAATACATGTCTGTTAAATATATCAAATCATCCCAAAAAAAGAGACATTAGAGCACATTTGCAAAACTTCAGTCTTGATCCCAGCTGTGGTTTTGCTGCAGTTATTGTTCATGCTGCAGAATTTTGTACCCTGTGTTATGATATTTTGGTTTTTTAACTTTTATGAGTGGTCCCTTCAAGATCATCAATCTCAGTATAAAAAAAAATCATGAAAATAAAAAATTAAACAAGTTGTTTTACTTTTGCTGAATATATTTGATATTAAACCATTTGGAACTGACTAATGTTTATTTACTAGCCCTGAGTCCTGAGTAGGTCCTTACAGCCTACAGTGGAATGGAAGTGAGTATTAAGTTGTAAAGAGTGATGAAGTGCTTCCTTCATGTTTGCAGTGGAGCTATTCCCACTCTGAGCATGAATTCTGCTCAGTGACAGCTCCTCCGAGGGTGACAAATGTTGTACAGGTGTTATTTGGGGCATTATTTGAGATGTTGAGCAGGTGCTGTTTAAATTGAAGGTGAGAGGATGTGTTTGAAAGGAGGATTTTACAAATATTGTTCTTGAAAATGAGAACGTTCCAATTGGTCACAGCTGCATTCGGTGTAATATGACTTTTTTTCTCTCTGAGTTGCTGGTTTTATCTGAGTTGATCTTTGAAGTACTAATTTGGTACAGAGTCTGTCTCATCATTTTTATGTTACATAGGAAAATTAGTTGAAGTTAAACTGATACTGTCCTATTTGGAACAGAATAAAAGTGTTTACCTGTTTGATAGGTAAGAGCAGAGTACTAAAAGAAAAGGAAATTTCTTTTTGAGTGCGTGTTTCATCCGGGAAAGCTGATCAATGGGAAATGGATGCTTTCCACAAGATGGCAGTGTAGGTGCATGTTTTTCTAAGTTTCCCGAGCTAAAATGTTCTGCAAAATCCAAGAGAGGATGAATGGCAAATTCGCCATTTATGACTACAAAATAATTACTAAATGTTGTATTAGTATAGTTATTAGTAGTGTATCAGATCCTGGGTGATACAGAATTTCAGTGACTTCCATTACCACTGGGTTTTAGTATCATTTATTTTAAATACATGTAACTGTTTTCTTGCCAAAGTCAAATCTTGCAAGCTGAAGAGTTAATGCTACTTTTGGGCTGAATTTTATTCACTAAATGTTTAAAACCAGACTTCTGTGCATTAATTTATAGTCATATAAAGTAACTATACATATACTAAACATATAGTGTTTGTATAGACCTGTGCTCCTTTCCTTGGATACCCATTTATCTGTGTGTGAATTGGTAAAGGCCTCATAATGAATTCAGTCCTCTACTTGTTATTGACTGTAACTATGTAAAAAGCTTAAAAGCAAGGTAGGATGCTCTTAAATAATAGAAACTGTGATTTTAAACTGCTCCCTGAATGTTTCTTGGGTTTATTTTATTTTTTTTTTTAACTAAATGCATGGAGTTAACTTGGTGCTATCTTTCTCTATTCAGTATAATAAATTTTTTTTTGCTGATAAGTGCTCCAGCTGGCTTTTGTGCACAGTGCTTAAGCGTTTTCTCTTAAATTATCTTATTTGTAAAATGTAAGTTATTTGATTTTCTGGAACTTAAATAAAATAAGTGCCCCCCCACCTGTTTTCCCAAATATTTGATAATGCTGGAAAAGAAAAAATGTCAAACCATGGTCAGTGTTCCTTGCCCAAATAGGGAATTGAGAGGGTACTGAATATCTAGTGTACAATTTCTGTTGATTTCAGTTTGTAAAATTATTGTTGAAGTAGAAGTGATAGAAAGTTTTTTGGATTTTTTTTTTTTTTTTGAGGAATGTATGCAATGTGACAGTGTAACAAACTCAATTAATTTGCTGCTAAGCTGGTTTGCTCCAAGTTGAGGGTAGCAATGATGAAAAGCCAGAATGTGAAGACTTAGGCTTCCTAAAACTCGATTTGTTTACAGCCATGGGAAAGTGGAAAAAAATGGAGAGGTTCTTCAGTAAGAAGGACTTTTCATCATCATGTAAAATGTAATGGTGTTTATCTCTGCTGAATACCTTGCCGTGTTGTAGCTGTGCACAAAATCTATTCTGCAGGAGGCCTAACAAGTTTATCTTTGTCCTTTTGGCCCATTTCTTATCTGGCTGGCACAGCCAGATCTGTGTGAGTTTCAGGGAAGTGTTGAGGCTTTTAGTGCTTCACACAGGTGTGTTCCTGATTAGCAATACAGCTGTTTTGTGTATTATATGTCTCCACAAGTGTAGTGAGGATGGAAAGAACAACTTGACAGCATATGGAAGATAGAATATGTTTGATTAATCCCAACAACCAGTGACTTTGTGCAAAAATGTTTATTAGCTTTGTGCCCAATAGGATTTGTGCTATGTTATCTAGGTTAGCATACAGTTTAGTTATACTTCTTCCATTTATATCAGCTTCTGATGTTCAGAAATTTCACTACTTAGCTGACAATTATTGTACTGAAAAGTATTTGGTAATGTGTTTGTCAGTGAAGTCATGGAAATTTACTGTACAGGTTAACTACTGGTGTTTGTTTAATAAATTTCAGTGCCTTGTTGAGGTCTCAGTCACTGCCCTGAGGAATTTACAATAAAAGATAGGTAGAGATAACAAACCCACATTGAGTTTACTTGGTGAAAATTATTAGCCAAACCAAACATGACACATCAAGCATGACAGATAGCATATACCTTGCATTCCAGCGTTAGTGAGCCAGTGAAAATAATCCAAATTTATAAATTAAATTCAGGAAAATTTAAATTGGAATTAGAACTGGAGGAATACTTTGGAAAATAAGGTCGCCTTCATTGCCCAGTGAAGGTTTTAAAAGGAGCCGATTTTTATATTCAAAAATGATATAAAAGTTGTAGACAGGATTATTTATTATTCAGAGCAAACTGTTTACATAGAGAAGTGGCCCAGAAAGGGTTGAGCTTCAGTATTGTGTATAAAAGTCAGGATGAGAGAATTAATGTTTAATACAGAGATCTTCAGTTATTGCTCAGCATTCTGATGGAAGAACTGATATGAACTTTGTGTGGGAAATTACTTTTTTGGTTGCATTCAGAATAGATTTTTTTTCCTGAAAGCAATTTGTCTCATTTAGTTTACTGAGTTAATGAGGCCCAGTCCTGGAGCTGAGTCACAAAGTGTGCCAATTTCTTGGCAAGCTCAATGCCAGCCTGCTTGATTCTCAGTTTTCTCTGTTTCAGAACACGCTACCTCATCACATCAGTGTCAGTACTTCACAGAGCATTCAAGTGCAAGTCCCTCATAGTTATATGTGTGCTGAAATAGGCCATTGAATTTTAATCAGACTTAAAGCTGTCCTTTTGTATCTCATCCTCCCCTGAGAGTGATGTATTTTATCACTTACAGAGAATTACAGCACATAAATTGAATGTCTTGTCAGTAAAACCATTGTTACCTATGTAACAAAGTTGTTACAGATCCATTTTCAAGGTCACCTCAATTCTTTCTCAGTTTTACTGAGCAGATTTATATTGGTTTTGTGCAGTTAGATGGAAAAGATAAACAAAACACAAGAAATGATTTGTTTCTTTCTTTTCCAATTTGAAGATTAATAAGGTAGATGAATTGAGTAAATCCAGATTTAACTCATTCATCTTCAAATGTTCTCTTTTGTTCAGATGACAAAAGCTTCATCAGAAGAGAGAAAAAAATTGAAGGGGAAAGCTATGTGCTGAAGGGAAAGAATCTTTTCAGTCTCAAGAGCGTGTAAAAGGAATTTTGGATTACAAAACCCAGACAAGTAGCTCTGGGAGCTTTGATGACATGAATTTCAAAGGGCAAAAGCAAACCACTTTTAAATGCTGAGAAGCAGAAGGAAAAGCCATCAGAATGGTTAAAAAAAGGAGGAACTGGTACCTAAATGATAAGAAGGAAGGCTTAGAGAGCCTTTTCGAAAAGGGGACATGGTGTATGGGGTAGAGGAAAAATACACCTCTACAATTTCCTGAAGGGAGGCTGTAGCCAGGTGGGGGTCAGTCTCTTCTCCCAGGTAAACAGCTATAGTACAAGAGGAAATGGCCTCAAGTTGTGCCAGGGGAGGTTTAGGTTGGATATGAGGAAAAAAACTCCTCACCAAAAAGCCTGTCAAGCACTGGAACAGGCTGCCCAGGGAAATGGGTGAGTCACATCCCCAGAGGTATTTAAAAGAGGTGTAATGTGGTGCTTGGGGTCATGGTTTAGTGGTGGACCTGGAAGCGCTAGGTTAAGGATTGGGGGAGTTGTTCTTAAAGGTCTTTTCCAGTCTAAATGATTCCATGGTTACTGGGTGATCCAGAGCATGAGAGAATATGCATATGGTCCTTGCACAGAACAGGACATCAGACTTGATGAAGGTAATTGCTCAGAATAAAATAAGGTCTGCTTTTCACTGTGAGAGGGAAGGCAGATAATTACTAGCAATTAGGTTTATCCTCTATAATAGCTGTGTTTGTGAATATTGAATGTATTAATGCAAGCAAACCATCAGGTCTGGTAATCACACTTGATGTTATATTCAGTAGAAAATTTTTGAATTTTCATTTCCTTAAGGAGATATGAAAATCAGTGAAAAGTATCTGACTTTTTTTTTAAGAATTAGAAATAAGATATTTCTTCACTTTTTCTTATCTTTTCCAGCTGCATGTCCAATAGAATAGAATTATGTTATTTTATTTAATTATTCTTTGTATTCAGGTCACTTCAATTAGGATAATGCTTCCAAGGGCTTTTTTGCATTGCAGTCTAGACAAGCTCAGGAGTATGTTTTAATTCAGGTGACCTCCCCAGTTTGTGGGTTGATGGACCCACATATTATTCTCTTCTTCAGTTTCCTAGTGGCAAAATTCTGTGTGAGGAACATTAAATATAAATGTCACTCGAATAAAAAAAAACACACAAAGAAAAAATCCCAACGCAAGAAGTACCAATAAATCAGCTCTGCAGGAGTGGGATGCTAGTTTAGAGCAGAGGCAGTAGACCATGTAATCATTAGAGCTGGATAGGGATTGTACCTGTATTATCTGTGCCATGGATATTTTGTACCTGTTGAGAGTACTGTACTTTGATGGGAGTCACAGCAGGAGATTTGCAACCTGAAGCTAAATAGTCCATTAAGGGATCATGCTACTGCATTTCTTGCTTCTGTGGTTCCTGAAATCCTAAGCAAAGCGGTGTTTATGGAATAGCACCCTTTATTTTACATGTTTCTAGTAAAGTAGTTCTGGAGTTGTAAAGACTCATGCGTGGAGCCCTGACAATCCTGACTTGCTCGGATCTTATTATAAGCACCTCTTGTATGAGGTAGAGTAGGCTCGTAGCATCATCCTTTATTACCAGGTCTGCACATACTTACAACACATCCTTCAAAATTCTGGAGAAAACTCAGTGATGAAAAGGATCTCTAAAGGTCACAGTGCTTTTCCCCTTTCTTTTCTTAAAGCAAGAGAGCAGATGAGGAAGCTCCTGGCTGATGATGTCCTGCTTGCAAGTGAATGATTTCCTTCTCTGTTTCCTTAGAACTTTGTAGGGCTCTCGTTTTCCAATTCAATCTCAATCACTCAAAAGCAATATATTGTTGAGAGCTATCAAGTGTCTTGTCTGGTTGTTAATATTTTAACAAATATATTTAATATCTCTGATTTTATGTTTCCATTTTTCCACACATCCTGGCATGATACAGTGTTCACAAGCAATATGCTCTTTGGGATGAATCACGTGTGTTACAGCACTAGTAATATGGAGTATCTCACTAGGCTAATAATAATAATAATAATAATAATAATAATAATAATAGTGAGTATGAGTCAGTGCAGGAGTGGCTAAGATTAACTCAGAGTTTCGGAGAGCCAAGAGATGATTCATCTTTTGAAATAGAGAGAAGCTGCTAATAAACATTAATAGACATTTTCAGTTTTGTTTGCAGCATACCAGCACTTGCTGTAGATACTGAAGAGGCAGCATGAGGAACCGTGAATGTCATACTAGCAGCAGTTTTATAATCAATGACTTGTGCCTGTTGATTTGTCACTGCTGTAGATATTGGCATTCTCTACTGTCAAGATACAGCAAAAACCTCACTGGTTTTGCTACTGCAGCAGATTTTTTCCACAGTCCTTAGTGCTGTTCTTTTGCACTTGAGAGATTTGCTGGGTGTTTCCTTGAATTTCTGAATGCTAAGTGCATATCAAGAACAGCTGCACTAATTTATGGTATTTAAGGTTGGCAAATGGCTCAAATAACAGGAAAGTCACTCTGATGTAGATTCACTGGACAGCAGGATGAATTTGTTCTCCACAGAATGTGTTTGCTCCTCCTCTTTGCATCTCTGCCAAATCATTTTAATTGGGACCTCATGCTACTCTGCCTTCTGTGACAGTCACTCTGAACCCCCCACTGCCCTGAAGCCATCTTCACAATAAAATGCAGAACTGTACCCGACTGCTGACCACGTGCTCCCAGCTCATGGAGAACTTCCTTGCTTCAGGTGAAAAACAGTGTGATGCTTACTTTGCTCAGCTGTCAGGCAATGTCTTTGACTTCCTTGCTGGTGTGGCCACTTGCAAACAGCTTTAATGTTTTCTAGTCACTGCATGTGTTTGGACTGGTTTTATCTGGTCAAAGGAAAGACACAGGTTGGAGTCAGGCTTGCGAGTATTGTGATAAACTCCAGTTGGTATCCAATGTGATAGAGAGCTTTCTGCCCTCAGGAATTTCGTTCTCCCTACACATTGCTCAGAGTGGGAGCTAGTCTGATGTGTCACAAGCAGTCATCTTTTCCTGTTATATTTAATGAATGTACAACTGCAGCTTTTGTTGCCTGTGCAGTGCCTCAGACCATGGTGGCCACTGCTCTTTGTCCAAACAAAATAGTTTCCTCTTGTAAACTACTAACTTCTATTATTTTCCATTTATTTATTTATTTATCTGTATTATTATTTTATGATCTAATCTTTTAGAAACAGAAACAGGAGAGAAAACACCAATGATACTTTTACTAGTCATGCTTGCTCATGCCCTTGCTTTTTTGAAAATTATTTATTAAATTTTATTTTCTAGTATCAGGCATTTAAGTTGGCCAACACCTTCTGCACAAAAGGAGATATGACAGGAGCCTTCCTTAACAAAAATACACTCCTGTCATCTGGGTGTCTGTAAATTAATCTTTTCAATACATGCTCTTAAGCTATGGTTTTGGTGTTTTTTTAATCAAGAGGAAAAAAACCTGCACTTTTCATTCTAATTCCTCTTCTGCATTATTGGTTTCTCACTGGCCTTGTACCTCCTTTGTGACTACCATTCACACACAAAAATGCCCAACATTTTTCTCAGCTTTCCTATTTGTCTTCTTGAACAGAATTCTCCTGTACAAAGGTGAAAATACTCAGATATAATTTTGCAATTTGTTATCTCTTTAAGTGCTGAAATATCTCAGATTCAACATTTGCACTGTTAAATGTTCATTAGTTCTCTCAAAAATAAAAAGATTGGCTTGGAACCTTGAGATAACTGTTTGGGTTATGTCTGTATATGCCTGCTTTCACATGAAAAATTCATTAAAAAAATTCTGTGAAGTCCATGCCTGCCTTTAGAATTTGATAATGTTTTACTTTCTGTAAGTGAAAAATGTTGAATAGATAGCCATTTCAGAGACTGCCTCTACCCCTCCTCTTAGATTTTTTTCTCTTTTCATGGCTTATAACAACCTTATTTATAAATGGATTTGAGCTGGCTCTGTTGCATATTTGACCCCTATCTTGTTAAACATTTTTTATATGTTGTGATCATTTTTTTATTGGTGTTTCTGAGTGTGCTGGTTTTGGCTGGGATAGAGTTAACGCTCCTCACAGTGGCTTGCATGGTGCTATGTTTAGTGTTTGTGACCAGAAGAGTGTTGATAACACAGGACTGTTTTCATTATTGCTGAGCAGTGCTCATGCAGAGTCAAGGTCTTTTCTATTTCTGTCCTAATGAACTTGAGAGTATTGTGCTGCATGTGAAGAGTTTATAGATCTGCCTTTCCTACCTATTCAAAAGTGGGTACTCCTTGGCTTCTGTGAATAACCTGTTTGCATGGAAAAATATTCGGTGTATGAGTAGCTGCCAAATAATAGCCTAGGGGAGTTATCGGTGAGACAGCTGGAATTAAGGATATGTAAATATTACTTTTTTAAAAAAAGAAATGTAAAACAATAATTTTGTGATCAGTGATTACTACCTCTTTGTTCTGCTGCAGGTTTTATGAAATCAACAGTTTTGTCCTGTCTAACAACTCATCAGAAAAGAGAATTGTGTAATATTAGTGAATTTCTATCCACCACAGGCACTAGGAATCCTTCTACCTTGGAAGCTGAGTTACTTTGTACAAGTATTTTGTTTTTATTTCTCACACTATCTATTTATTACACATTACTTCAGTGGCATTCAGGCAGATTACCTTTCTTTCCCTTTCAGATTTGAATACTCATGTGTAACACTTCTCTTTTTCCCAGGTAGAACTGGTAAAGTTTATATAAATCAGATACTTCCTAAAACTCTGTTACTCAAGAAAAGTATGCAGTTTTCCCAGGTTGAGGCATCTTTCTACATACCTTCTTACAAAATAACTCTATTTAATTAGCATTGACGTGATATCCACTGATGAATGTACAGAGTGTTCAGAGACCTTTGTGTTGCAATGTGGTGTTTCTTTTCATTGTGGGATGACTCTGCACTACTGGCCTCCATCACAACAAATTAAATTTTAACCCATTCATGCTCTGGAAATAACGGGGTTTGCCCAGTACCACCACACTTCTGTCTAGGGGTAGAAACCTTCCTTTGTGGAAAGGTTGCAGCTTGAATAATTTAATGGGAAAAACTGTAACCATTTCAGGATTTCTGGATAAACAGTTCTCAGGCAATAATTAACAACATCTATATACACACAACAAAGTTCACATTGTTGAACATGGAGTGAGACTAAGGGAAAGAAGAACAGGTGAAAGAAATGAGAATCCAGTTTTCTCTATGCTGAAAATATATCAGATTCCTAGTAAGATATCAGAAAAGAAAGGATCAGAAAATTGCAAGACAATTTAATATTGAGCTCCCAGGCAGATGGAGTCTATTGTGTTTTTCTCTACTCTAAACAGTAGACTAATACCTTCCAATTAAATGTACATTTCAGAGTGAGAACATTCCTGTGGCCTTGTGAAAGCCAGGCTTGGGGTGATTCATAGTAAGACTCTCCTTTCTGGGAATTCTGAATTAATCAAAATACTTAAGGAGAAAATAATGTAGATATCAAACATCCTGTAAAGCTGAACTGTGCTGCTCAAATTCTTTTCATATTGTCTATTTTTATTCATCTAGTTCCGCATAAAATGACACTGCCAGATGAAAAGGATGTAAACATTATACCCCCCTCCTGTTGTGAAATAAGTCTTCACATTGCTTTTAGTTTGGAAATTTAAAGTACATTGTTCATTTACTAATTATTTATTAAACAGAAGAGTTGGCAGTGCCAGTTATTTTGGAAGTTTGCATTGCTGTGCTGGTTCCCAGAGTATCTCACACTAACTGTGAGAAATTTTCCTTCACTTTTAGAGTGCTTGGTGGCCTCTCTCTTTTCTGTCTCTGTTTTTTGACACGTGGCTGTGACATGGCCTGCATCTCTGTCCCACTACTATTAGTTCAGATGCAACAGTGAGGAATTATTTAGTATAATCTCCTGAGATGGAATCCAGTACAGCAGGATGAAGTCTGCAAAATAAAATTCAGATTAGAATATGTGAAATCATCTTGGCAGCAAGATCTGTGAACAAAAGGACATTTGACAGGAGTTGCGGAAATCCCAATGTGGTAGATTTTTGTAGAACAAGCAATCTTGTCTAGAAAGTCCAGTCTGTATGGAGATATGCTGGATGATCTGACTCAGCAGGGTCTGTCTAGGTTTCTTTTTGGAATAGCATGGAAGGACTGGATGCAAAAGATAAAGAGAAAATTTAACTTTCAAATCCTATATTACTATTCTAATAATCTGATATAATACCCAGCAACAAGAGAAAAATTAACTAGTATTCAGGTGAACTGCTAAATTAAAACTGTCTCCAGAGTTTCACCTAAATCCTTCTACTTGGTTGCTTATTTCTCACTCAATTCAAGAACACTTTTTCACTGTAACTCTTCCTAACCTTTTTTGAAAACTGTGACTTTTTCACCGGGAATTTAATTCATGTAATATCAAATATTGATGAATAACATTTTTGAAGCTTTTGATGGAGAAAATTACATGAGTTTGCAAAGGGTGATGTAATGCTTATTTAAACTTACTTTGCGCTTAATTTTTGTTTCAGTTTTCCAGTGAAAAATTCAACATTCACATTGAAAAAGCTCCTTTTTCAATTTTCATTTTAAAATCATATTTGAGATTACTTTGAAGAAGTCATGACTTCTTACAGGTAAGGAGGGTACTAAGGTTGTGGAAAAAGTTCTTTTGGTTGGTTTCACACCATGCCTTAAGAATTATATGCATTTTCAGAAGCTCTCAATGACTTTTCCAAATTATGTTGTCTGATGCTGGGAAGGAACACCAGCTTCACTAATAGAGAGTGTGAGGGAATCTACTTTGATACTGCTAGTACATTTCCATAGAAAGCTGTGTAATAATATCTAATAAATTCTGAATTTTTTGATGGCTAAATGCATTGCATAAGTCGAGCATATTGAGAGGGTGCTTGTAGAGTAGAAACTTGGTACATTTGTTTCTGTATGCTTCCACTGGCAATCCTGCACTAGAAGTGTGTCTTTTTCCTGGGAAAAAGAGCAGTCATCTGTTGTTAGGCAATAAAATTGAGTAAGAGATGGGATCTTGTGATGGAGAAATAAGATGTTCTCTTGGAAATACACTAGGAGGTCAAGGATTTTCATGTAAAATCAAAGCCAAAGGACTAAAGGACAGGCTGATGCTTTGTAGAGGTAACAAGATTATTTGTATTCTTCTACAGTTGTTTTGATGTTAGTTATCTTCTAGACATGAACCAGTTTCAGAGGGTGGGAACAGCTGTCCATGTTGATAGGGGTATCTTGTTACTGTTTCCTGCTTTCTTCTGACAGTGATAGTGACTGCTATCAGAAACAGGATATGGAAGTTTGACAATTCCTGTGTACTCTCATACATCCACTGTTTACGTAAGTCAGAAGGAAATACTTTCACCCTGCCTTGCTTGTCGATTTAATGGAGAAAAGATCCAAAGAGACTAAATGAAAAGTCTGTGTGCCAGAAAATCTCTTCATTAAACATGCAGGAGAAGCTGCATGCACTTCAGAAGTGTAACTTTTTTACTAATTTTTTTCTTTCCTTTCCTCACTCTGTAGGAGGATGGAACACAAAAAATTTTGCCATCCCAATTTCAGGGATTTCAAAACAATTTTGATCCCTGTTTTTCTGTTTAAAAACAATCCAAACACTGCAAAATAGCTGCTGAATATTCCCATTAATATACTTTGCCCAAGTGAAGTCAGTTTTGGTGATTAGGATCTGCCCTAATGGATAGATTTTCCAGGTTTATTGGATTTGTTTCAGTATAAGTTTATTACCTTGCATTGGATTGCACTTATTTTTTTTTTTTTTTTAATGTGGAAGTGTTTTAGGAAAAAGAACAAGACTAGAGTAACTACTATACAGAGTGTTCCCAAAAAGCCTAGCATACAAAGGGAAGCCAAGATTGCGACAGATAAGGAATGTCGTTACGAACATAGCTTGGGGCTATTCTGACTTGTGGCCATAAATGCAGGAAACAATTTTCCTCCTGGGTCCTTTTTAAATATAGGAACAAAATAAAACCTGATGATTGCAGGTATAGTGTGTGGGAGAAACTGAAAGGTCATATATCTGGGCACAGGAGGATGAAAGTGCATGTACATGAATTTGTAACTCCTAACTGTTAAATATTTTAGGATACCACTAGTCCACCAGCATCTGTGATGAAATAACATAACAATAGTACTTCCTTTCTTAACAGTCAAATAATGTGGTAGGATGTCCCTGTTCTTATGATCTGAACAGTATGTTCACAAAATTGCTTAGAAAAACTCTTCAATTCTGTTTCCATTATATCAGCTACAAGAACTACATGCAGAAGCTTTAGGCATTTTAATTATTAACTGAAGAACTGTCAGGATTGATTAAAAATCCCAGACAAACACCATGTATATGAAACAAATTAACCCTGCTGGGATAATAAATAAAAAAAAATAATTCCAGAACACTACAGTTTTTATTTACAGCAAAACCAGCAATACTCTCACTGCTTTCTTATGAGCACTTGTTAATACTTATGTTTGTATATTAAAAGCATTCTCTTTAACCTCTATATAAATATGTTCCTTAGAAGGACATTTTTGGTGCTAAAATTTAGTTGCAAGTCTTGCTATTGTGTTTTTTGACTTAAGTACATTTTCCAGTTGTATTTCACAGTTAATTCTTGTAAATTTAAATTGGCATCATGTTCAGCAAAAAAATACAGTTTATTGCTTATCTCATTTTCCAGTTGCATATTTCCTGCAGTTCACTGATTTTTCCTGATTTTTTTTTTTAAATATATTTTATCTGTAAATATTTTGTCCTTACTGTTTATTCTGCATTTTAAATTAATTATTTCCCACATCTTTGTTTGTTAGAAATAATTAATAACTAAACCCTGAGGGCAAACCAATTGCCTTCCTTTTAGATTCCAACAAGCATCTTAAAAAACAAGCAGGAGTGGAATTCTGGTGACATAAACAGTTTGCACATTACAGGAACTCTTCCTGTAAAATTCAGTCTGCAAATGGAAGTTCTTAGAATATGAAATCACAACACTTAAGAGTGAAATAATCTTCTGTATAACTGGGAAAGGGGTTGATGTTGGTGGTAATCTTGCAGGTTGTTTAATTTCTGTTTCCTAAAGAAAGCTCTATTTTGCTTTCCTCTGCTAATTAAACGCTTGCTAGGTGCAAAGAGCAGCACTGGTTTGTGTAAAAGGGAGAGTTAAAGTGGTTAAAGAGCTACCCAGATGTTTTTTACAACGCTCCATAGCCACCAGGTGCCCATATGAATTCATCCATACAAAATACTATCTGCTTTAAAGAAAATTGTAAAAGCTCATTGACTTCTTGAAGGTGGAACTTAATATTTAATGCCTTCCTGTTTCAAGTGCTCCACTGTAAATTGTAGTCATTCATTTCTGCACAATCAAGCATAGAAATTAAAGAGTATGCTTCATTCATGTGAGAGTAGGTACTGTAGTAAAACATAACATAGCAGTGCAGAATGTGATTGCAAGACTGGGCTTTCTCCAATGTATTTCATTTTGCTTAAATTTCTCTCTGTCTGCATCCCCAACAAAATTATGGATAGTAAAAAGAAAAATTATGAAGTAATTAGCATTCCAGAAATCACACAGTGACTCTGGGGGAAAGCATGTAAGCAAATTAAGTAATGCATATTTCATTTCATTAGGGGTTAGAAATTGTGTTTTTCAGTATATAAACAAAAGCTGGCAGTTAATTTTTATCTGAAGTGAATAAAAATGTTTACATTGAATCAGTTGAATTAAAAAATAAAATTAATATGGTCAATTCACTTAACAGTTCGACTTGGTCATGCCTCTGGGTCCCTTCTAACTCAGACAATTCTGTGGTTTGATGCACATTAGAAGGATGGAAGGTTGGCTTCAGTGGCTCTAACTCTAGGCTGCTTTTCCTAGAAGAGGCTCACCTACGTAACCCATATTCAGCAAAGAGTATGTTTCTGGAAAAGGGGTTCTTGGTAAGTGTTTTTTTGTTAAGAGAAAGAGGTTTTTTTTTTTTTGGGTTTTTTTTGTGATATTCATGATGTAAAGCTTTAGGGGTTATGTCAAAACATGAGCTGAGTAAGAGACAAAACCAGAAAACATTGTGTAATATTTCTATTGTAACTTCTGGTGTTATTTGGAATTTCAGTTTTATTTATTTTGACCTCCATTCCTCACTCTGTTTTCTAGTTAGATTTTTAAGTTCTGTCAATCCCAGAGAGAAGCTGCTGGTACAAACTTGTGCAAGTTCCTCCTCTTCATTAAGGGCATTTTGAAAAAGCAGTTTAGGATCAATGCCAGTGGTTTGATAGACTCAAGGACAGAGTAAAAGGCTCCAACAAGTTCCTGGATGAGAGAGGCACTTGAGTGTGGTGTAGCAAAAAAAAAAAAAAAATAGAAGGAAAGAGGTTGTCTGCTCCTGTAAACACAAACCATTTTTCATGTTCTGGTTCTGTCTTTGGCTGAGAAGAACTTGTTGGTAGAAGACAAAGAGAGGACAGTCTGTCACTGCCTAAAGACCACATAGTACTTCATCAGTTTTCCCTGGTTTTCCATACACACTCTAAGAAGGTAATTTCTACCAGTCCTATAACAGGAACTCAGGATAAATAATTATAAATAATGAATGCAATTTTTTCTGAAGCAAACTTTTTTTACTCAAGCTAGGGCTACTGCTTTTATACTGTACTGTTTCTTCTGAGAGTAAATTTCACATGGAAATGTGCCAGAAAGTAAGGAATTCACAAGGCATTTTACTTGCAGTGTCTGCCCAAATTTTCTTTTTAGTTGGTTCATAGATCTTTCATATTCTTCTGTAGCATTGGCTAGTGCAAGGTTTCTAATGAAAGAGATTTTAACAATTATGACAATTTTAACAAATTCATATTTGTTAAAAAATGGTTTCATAGTGTACCAGAAATCACAATTTTTTTTTGGAAATTAATGATACATGGAATCCTCTGATTCAGAACATGCAAGTGCAGAGAAATGGAAGATTTTTTTTTATAACAAGCTAGCAACTGAAAGGCAGAGAAAAAAATAGGAAAATAAAGAAAAAAAAAAAGATAAATGTACAATTTAATTCCCTCAAAACATCAGCAGCCATAAATCAGCAAATGTCATCTATGGTTTGGAAATGAAATATTTAGTTAATCCAATAGGCTTTTCTCCTCAGGCCAGCTATATGAAAGAAAAGCAGAACATTCAAGCCTGGTCATGTACTTACAAACATCTTTCTGCAAGATCAGGATGTGGGTTTGCTAGTCATCCTTGTGCCTCCATGATCCACACCAGTGCTGATGTCAGTGCTCCCTGGTGATATGAGCTGGCTCAGCCCTCTGAAAGCTGTCACACATGTTGTGAGGTACAAAGACTGTAGGACTTCTGTGGCCCTTTGCCAGCAGCTGGTGTTTTTAGAGGAGCAGCTCATGGAGGAAGCCTGTAACAGGACCAAATGGGATGAGCATCTGGTAGTGAAAGAACATGGCTATAGGCAGGTTCTTGATTCCACTCTCTCTTCCTTTTTAACCTGTCATCCTAAATTTCAATATTACCTGTGTATTTAAGCATGTCCTCCAAAGCTATGGCTTTTCAATAAACCCACTTTTGTTGTATTTTTCTTTTTTTTTTTTTTTTTTTTTTGCACAAAAACCAGAAGGTGGTGTACTTTTGCTGCATTTTTTCTCATGGAGCCTATGTAATGATTATCTGTGACCTGGAAAAAACCTCAAATGCACACATACTGCTCTATATAATGTTTCTTTGTGAAAAAACTTAGGAATCGCAGGTGCTACAGGTCACATGTTTATTACTACATGTTGCCACAAATGATAGCAGAAACATTCAGCCTTTTTATGAAGCTTCATTTATAGCAATACAATGTGACCTTCCAAAACCTGTCTGGCTACTTCAAGTGTTTACAAGAGAGCAGGGAAGGTATGGAATGCTATTACATTGATGTTTGTAAATATTAATAGAAAGAAAGTATCTTTCAACTCTTTACCCAATCAGTTTATTTCCTTCTAAAATGTATTGTACTTTGAAGCATAATCTGTTTACAGTGTAGTATGTTATCTGTATGACTACCAGTGTTCACGAAAAAAAAGAAATTGCATTTGAGTATCGCTTACTAGTTAAAAAATAAAATTGCTGCCTCTGCACAATAGGTTAGTTATGCAGTTTTAGTTCCAAAGAGGTCATGGATTCTTGAGAAAAAACAATATGAGTTCAGGTCAATAGTGGTAAAAGTGCTTTCCGTGGTGAACCAGAATTCATTACCACTGAAATAGAAGTATTTTGGCCTGAGCTCCCTACCTGCAAAAAAAAAATAAAATTCAGGACTCTGTCTATCACTGAAAATAAAATTTTCATATGAAGTGGTTCTGGGTTTCCCCTTAATGCTGAAATATTTTTAAAAGCCTTTTCAACATGGTGCTAACACAGAAAACAATATTTTCTTAGAAATCACAGGGAAATCAGAGGTATGAAAATTTATAATTTATTATAATAATTTATAATTTATAATTTGGTGTTTTAGTGTGAGGAATCCTGTCTTAATAAAGTTGCCTCATATAATTTCTTCACTGAAAGGACTGTAAAGCACTGGAGCAGGGTTCCCAGGAATGTGGTGGAGTCATCATCCCTGGAAGTGCTCAAAAAACATGTGGATATGGCATCAGAGGACATGATTTAATGATGAATATGGTGGTGTAGCTGGGTTGATAGTTAGACTTGGTGATCTTAGTAAACTTTTCTAACCTTAATAATTTTCTGATTCTATAATTTGCCTTACATCTTGAATATTGTCTGCTTTTGCAAAGACAAAAAATGCTGTATCTCCGTAAATTCTGCAACAGTGTCCTCTGAGTGTAAGTTCCTTCCTTAGCTTTTCAGCCCATTTTTCCCACTTGCTTAAAAAAAATGTGGTTTTTTTATATGGTTTGCAAGCTGTATAATTAGTACCACCTAGGGATGCATTTGCTTCATAGTCCAGATCAGCTGAACAATTCCTGGTGGTACATAGGCCAAGAAAGGGGATGAGGAAGGCAGGTACAATAAAATCCTCAAACCTCCTTCTGGGCAGAATTGATGCTGAGGGATACAAAAGCATTCAGATTATTCTCTTCCATCCCTGTCTGCCATATCTAGAGTTTCCTTAATGTAGCAGCATATCATGAAGTAGGAAGCCCTCTGATATTTTGGACACCTTCTCTCCACAACCATTTCCAGGCCAGTGTAGGACAAACCCCTTCTCTCAGACTAGATTAGATGTTTTTTTCTGTTCACCAAGGGTAGCTCAGAAGCAGTGAAAACATTGTGTGTGGTGCCCTCGTGCTGCTAACAGCATTGGTTTTTTTCCTACCATAAACAGAAATTTCCCTTCTTTGATCAGGATGTACACATGGAAGTAGAACCTCTGCTGTTTCAGGCAGGTATTATCAGTTACTTGTTAAAAGATAAAATCCTACAGCCCATTCTTCTGTGCATAATTTCTAAACCTCTGGATCTGGTCATGGAAAGTAGAACTATGCAGCCACTCAGTGATTACTGATTACTGATTAAGAGAAATTAAAAAAAAAAAAAAAAATAGATAAAACTTGATTTCTCTTTAGGAAGGAAATTCCTAATCACACACTGTTCCTGCATGGTGGATGTTTATGCCATTGCTTGAGACCATTTGACATGAGCTATTTGTCAATAGACAAAGATTAGAGTTCAGCCTGGTTATGGGGTGTTGTGGTGGTCTGAAAATGCGCAGTCCCAGAAGCACTCTAGTGTAGCCCATGTAGAGGGTATTAAAAAAGCAATGTGCAGAACCACATTGGAAGGGACAAAAACCATCTGGTCCAACCTTTAATCAGAAATGGAGCATAGGTGAGGTTATTGGATACTCTAGAACATCAGAGAGCTCTTTGTCCCAGAGGAGATAAATCTTAGAAGGTTTTCCTGCAGCTTGTATGGATTCTTGCCTGTCTCCTTATCCTTTATTCCCATGACTGGTACTGGCTTATGTACCCTCACTAGAATTTTGACACTTCACCTCTCAGGCTGTGGACTAATCTACAGCCAGTGTGTGACAAATTTCAAGTTCTTCTCTGTTATCTGATGAATGTGTTTCACCAGAATTCAAGTGAAACTTACCCAATACCAGTCTGATTCTAAGGAGCAGAGGAAACATGCTCTGGTTCAGTGTCCTCTAAGGTGATCTCAGTCTCTACAGTCTCTTCCTTGATGGCTTCCTTTACTTCACCTTTTCATCCTTGACCATCAGACACCCTACCTCGAAATGTAAAAAGATGAAGATTTAGGTGTGGAAAGGTCAAATAAGAAAAAATAGTGTAATTTCATTTCAGCATGGCGCTAACAGACCATTAAATTTAAAACAATGCTTCACTTGATAAGGAAGAACTTACCGCATGTAGAGAGGCCCCAGTCCTCAACTATCAAATGTTCTATCTGAAACCACATCATTTAGAACAGGAAACCCAGAAAAATATGTTTCCTCCAGATCACGTTGATGTAATGGTGTATATAAGGTAATTAATATTCTGGATTTCAAACTGGCCCAATGGAATCCTCCAAGTCAAAATGATATGAGAAAGCAAACAAAACATTTCCTTTCTTTTCCAGAGAAAGATAAATAGGAATATCTAAGCAAGTCCTGACAAGCTTTAAAATCTGATATGGAATTCAATTGTATTATACCACCTAAACAGGATGCCAGAGTTGTTGAGATTTTGTTGTTCCACTAAATAAACTTTATTTAGGAGCAAAAAAGTAACAATTGGTGACCAGGAACTCTTTCAATCCAGAACTAAATTGCAGTGTATCAGACTAAAAAGCTTAAAAAGCCTGACCATTTTCTAGATGTTAGAGCAAGCAAAACAAATGATCTCTAAAAGTGTTTATTGTTTGAGCCATTTAGTTAGGAAAAAACCCTCAGAGCATAAAAACTGCTCAAAAATAGCAGACCTCTGAATGGTGGAGATCAATTATTTTGGTATTGCATCCAACTTAAGGAGCAAACAGATGTGCTTGAAGTTCATTACCCTTTGCACTATTCTTTCCCTAATTCAATTTGGTAGATGGAGAGAAAGAGAGAATGTGATTTCTGTCTCCACATAGGGCTGGCTATCAATATACAGCAGGCTGAAGTCGATGGTTCTTAGGACAAACAGATTAAATTTGCTCTTTTGGTATATCTCCCAGCTTCTTCTAGAAGATACTCTAACCTCATGGATTTTAAATCTGTTCTTTTAATCAAAAGTCTGATGTAAGGCAAGAAGTTTATGTTTTACCAGCTTCAAGTTCTTGCCTTTTCTCTGACCGCCAAGTTAGAGGGTGGTGCAGGATGTAAAAAAATACACTGATCTCCACTGGTTTTAATGAGTACAGTTTTAAAACTAATTTTATACAAATTTATCACTCTATTTATTTTTTTGATATGTGAGTGGAGTTATGTATCCAATAAGAGATATGCAAACCCCTCAAAAGCTGCCAAAGAATACAAGTTATACAAGCGGGCATGTCACAGGCTGACTTGGTGACTCACGTCTTGGCAGCTGCCCTATAAACAAAGCTACTGAATTGGTTGAATCTGTCTAATCATAAAACCTTTTATGCAGCTCACTTTCAAAGATATGCTGCAAAGAATTACTACAGAGGGAAAATTTGAGCAAATGCATGAATTACTAATGATTTGAAAAATTAGACTAGGCTTTGGAAATTCAATTATAATAGTTGTATTTCAGTCTGAGTTTTAATCAGATATGAATACATATTAAATCTAAACCAAAGATTTGAAAATCAAATGCATTCTCTTAATAATTTCCATTTCTGCTTTGGGAGTCAGCCAAACACCAATGCCAGAGCTTCTGATCACCTGAAAAATTTTTGAATATCAGGTAAATATTGAGGATCCAGTAGTCATAATTGCTTTAAATTGATTAGAGTCCTGCTTTTATAGTCTGAGTGCTTTAAATATTCAAAAACTACTGGAATTCAGGGAGAAGATAAGTAAATAATTAGAAACCAATAACTATGATTCTGCAGGTCAGATCTTTCCTCAAAGGGAATTCCATAGAATTCCTTCTATAGAAGTAGCCAAGTTCCAAGACAGGGCATTCATGCTGCTGATTAGCAGTTATTTGCCAGCTTCTAGGAGTATAAAATGTATTTATATTCCACAGTTCAAGAGCAATGACTGTTAAGCATTAACAGTTGTTGAGGATACCTTGCTGGATTGAAAGCCCCCTTTAGAAAATCCCAATACTGAAAATTTAGAATGATTTTTGTACCATTATGCTACAGTCTTTATAGGTAGATTCATGCTAATCTGCACCTTTGTCTGTAAAAATCTCATCTTTCTTTCTCTTTTCATCTCCTGGAATGCTGTTTTTGACTTTGAGAACTAAAGACTCAATCACCTCTGCCTGGAGGGGAACAAAAAAGTATTTGTGGTCAATTTGGCTAGACATTAGCATTTCATTTAGAAATTGAGTGAGAACTGGGTTTATGCATATTTTCAACTACTCTTAACAAATCTTCAGTTTGTCACATGGAGCAGCATTTACTGTTAGATAGTTCCTAAGTCCATGTAAATTAATTTCTTCTGCATTTTCTCCAGAATTGTGAAGCTCAGAAGCTGTAACCTAATACATATGGAGATACATTCTAGTTTTCTGGGATAGGCCAAAATGACTATTAACTGAATGTTTTTTTGAATATCAAGAAACTAAGGAATACTGGAAGCACAGAGCTAACAAACTAAGACAGCTAACACAGTTCACTTCTATCCAGAAGGTGAAGAACAACACCATGCAGGAGGAAGGTCTTGGAGAGAGGCAGAAAATTCCACCTAGCTTCTTTGGGGGATTCTTGCATAGTTTTCACCTTCCCTGCCTAGAAGGGCTGTCCAGAATTCTTAGTCTTCACAGAAAGTTTTGGCAGGAAGGGAGACTCCATCAGGACCAATTTGCAGTTGATGCAGTGAATGCCTCAGTGCTATACTCTATGCCATTATTTTTTGTCTAGCACAGAGATTGTGACTAGACTTGAACACAGATTCAGCTGATTTGTGGGCTGGTTCAGGCTCACTGAACTTGATGACATCTTAGCATTTCCCTGAAGCTTAGCATGCAAATCCTGCTTTAAATACAGATGTTTCCCCAGCATGACAAATGTTTCAGTGCTGAAGTGTCATTTAACTTGAGAACAAAAGTACTTTGTTATAAATGCAGAACCAAGGCTTCAGATTTTCAGGAATTAAACTCAGTTTATTTAAAATGATTATGATTGCTTTTTGAGGCCAAAACCAACGTCTAATAAGATTTTAGTCCTTATGTCTGTTAAACAGACTCCACAGATCTTTGTTGTCACCCTGGAGTATTTTAATTTATGCTACAAATGTATTTTCAGGGCCAAATGTTTTAAGAAACTCTCATTGGAAATGAAATTTGAATTTCACTCCAATGTGTGGAGTGAGTATTAAATATTTTTTCTTCCTTAAGCTGTTTAAATAATTTTTTCCCTAAGAGTATGCTGCAATGGCAAATTAAGGGAAAAAATAGTGGCCAATAGGAAACTCACTATCCATACTAATATTTATAAAGGCTCTTTGTTGTTCATAGGACTGAACCTTATTCTTTCAGCCACAGAGTTTGCACCATGTACATGTCATAGACAAATATCTGTACTGCAAGATACAGCTATTTATCTTCAGTTCAGTTGAGTAGCACAAGCTTTGTACTTTTAGAAACATTTTGCTCTATGTTTGTGCTTTTTCCTTGGATTTTTTTTTTAATGTTTGACATAGTAGACATAATGGGGAATTACAGAAATAATGAAATAATGAGACTGCTCAGATGACATATTTGATGATTTTTCAAGGAACACCGTCCGAGAGGTTGGCCTAGTGACCATATTTTTATTTTTTATTACAGTGTAACAGAATTGTTCTTTTTAAGCAGAACCCACTGTTGTATTCAGTCCACAGTTCTGTTCAATAAATGGAATGGCTGTGTATGTTCTCTCATGCCTATTTTGAGTTTTGGCATTTTTCTTTCATTCTGTTTGGTCCTTCTGGAAGTAAAAATTTTTAATGCTAGCAGCATAAAAAAAGAAGGAAAATCCATATGAAAAATAGAAGTTTGTCCTGCCACAAGGGTGGTCTAAATAGTCTTAAATATCTTTTCCATCCTAAGTGATTCTACAATTCTAAAGACTCTGTCATGAAATGTTTGGGAAGTGGCCTGTGTATAGCATAACAAACCTTCCAGTGACTGTGATTATCTATGGAAGTATATAAAATAATATCTAAGGAATTAAAACAGGTAGGAGCATAGATTTACCTCAGCAGGTGGCACGGATATGGATTTGAGGGATCCATAGTAGGATATGACAAATCCATATGTCAAAGATTATACATCAGCTGATGTATAAATGTGATTGTTTAAATTAAAGAGCAAATCCAATTTTGATATATTTCAGGAACTGAGAAGAAAAATGAAACTGCAAATTCAGTTAGGTAAAACATTCTCAATGAAATGTAATTTATACAGATTTAAGCTTATTTCATGATCTTAAGACACCAAAGTTGGGAGATAAACATCACTGAGAAATAATGCCTCACAAGTTTTATAAAAGGTACTGTCTCCATGGACATGCAGATATAGTGACTATTGGTCTAAATCAAAAGATTTCTAGTGTATGTGTAGATTGTGAGTGTGTAGTAGGTACATATATGTGAATATATATATATATACCCACATATATAAATATATAGTTATATAGATATGTAAAAAAAATGCTAGCTGCGTTTTCTCTAGTCTTTCATTAATATGTACCTAGTAAATCTCTTAAATCAAGACAACAGCAACAGTTTTGATAAGTGTGAGCTAATTTGTAAACGTTGCTGAGGGCAGTGTATTTAAACAGATTTACAAATGCAGAGAAGGAAGTTCCATGAGGGAACACTATATCTATTTGAAGTGAAATTGCCAGAAGGAAGCTCTTTAATTTTTGTAAGAACTGTTCCAGAATAAGTAGAAGAGAATTCAGTATTCTCTGCCTATCTCTGTGTCTTTCTTGAGAACTGTTCATAGGTATATGACGTTAACTGCTTGTAGTGTTAATTACTGAAATAATGCTTCAAGGTCAAATGCAGTTTAAGATTCTGAAGCATTAGTCTTCTAAACTAGGTGAATCTGAGGAGCTAGTTGAGCTAAAATACAACTATTTTTTCTGAAGAGTTTTACATTCCTGTATTCCAAAATATCTTTATTTCCTCTTCTCCTCTGTAGGTTTTGTTTGCAGCTGTGGGAAAGTGCAGGGAAAGTTATCTACGTGCTTTTATTTTCTGCAGGCAAGAAGAAGTGTGCTTATTCTCATGTCCTATAGCAAAGAGTTCAAAGCTCTGTGACTGAGTGCTTGATCTCCTGTTCTTCTTTCCTTTCTCAAGACTGTGGCTGCAAAGGAAAGGTTCCATTGCAAAGAGAAAAAAGCTGCTGAGATACCTTGAGCCATTTCTTTGATGTGAAGCATGATGTGAACTAATAAATTGGTTTTACAGTTTCCCTGAAATCAGTGAAATGAGTGATGTCTTAAGTGAACATGCTCTTGGTGGTTGCTGAAGAAGCACAGCTGCTTTGGTCTAGCTGGAGTGTAGTTCACTTCTGAAACGCTTGTGTTTAAGGTAGTCCAATGTGAAGATGAAGAGAAGGAGTTGGCAGGGTCAGGGTGACAAATAAGGGATTGGATAGATATTTTGCATTCTACTTGGATGTCACTACCATAAATCTCTGCTTGATGAGGCTCAATCTAGAGCCTTTGACCACTTGGAATTCCTGGACCAAATGTCAGACCTATCACCAAACAATCATCCTGTCCTGTGCAACCTCTCTTCTGTGTGAAAGGAGGGATAGGAACCCTCTGATGGAAATCAAAGCTAAAATGTGTAATTCCTGTAACAAGAAATTAATTCTACCTCTGCAGAAGTAATAATCTCTGTAAAATTTGTCCAGCAGATGCCAGCAGTGAATTAACAGAGCTTCTGAAAAATAAAAGGACTTTAACATATAACTGTTTCAAATGCTTCACTGCTGAAATAGTTAATATTTTTCATTAATTTTTACTGTGAAGATCCTGATTTTATCCTCTAAATCCCTGAGAGAATCATGTGTTAGGCTGTCTTTATACAAACCAGAAAACATTCAAATTAAAATCTGGGCCACAGTGCATAGTAATGGCCTTTCAAGTAAACAGTAGGGTTTGTTACTTATTTTAAAGAAGTTCCAGCTTTAGCCTCTTTGCACCTTATTTTTACCTGGTCTGTTCTCTTCCTATTTACTGCCCCCATCAGAGTAAGAGCATAATGCTGCTTGTTTACTGCCCCTTTCTGTTTTAATTTTAAATTTGACCTGACATTAAGCTGTTCCTTTATGTACTGGAGGGAAAAAGAAAAAAAGAAAATCTAAGTCATATGGTATTATCCTTCACTTTCATTGCACCATCTGGACTCCTGGAGCTGGAGCTGAAAACTGTCAACATCTCTTGATGCAAAGCAAATAGACTTAGCTAAAAGGGAAGTTCAAGCTGGAGAATCATCCTGTAGAAAGTTTAGAGCAGTTCAACACTGGAGGAAGGAAATCATCATCTATCAGAAGAGCCCTATCCTCCCCGAAAGCCACAGCTTTAGATATCTAATGCTGTTCCTTTAAAGATTAGTCTCATATTCACAGTTTCAGTGGAAATCAGAGTTTGGTTTCATTGAAGTTTATTTTTGGTTTACTGTTTGCAAAGCTTATGTTCCAAACAAGAGGAAAAGGTTTAGTCTCTCATATCTGGACTTCCTTAATTTCAGAAAACTAGAAAGTTTTCAGAAAGAAACAAGAAGTTACTCCATGATTCACCCTGTCAGTAATAAAATTGATACACATATGATTTTGTTGCACTCATAATACAAGCTAATTCCAGGTCATTCTGAACTCTACAGAATGTAATGAACAGTCCACATAATTATGTAGATTATGTACCTCTTGAATGCCTTGAATTAAGGCATTAAATAATACAAATAAACTAACAGTGTCATGCAACAAAGTGTTTTAAATGCCTCATGATCTGGGCATTTGTGGAGGATCGTAAGCACTGAAAAAAACAAAGTTTGTTAGCAATATTTATTCTTTGTCCCAAAGAAAAATCCTAAATGAAACCCTAAGGACCCACTGAAAAGTAAACTTGTGTTGCATGGGGTTGAGCCTTCATTCCAAATAATGATCATTGTACGAGTCTAGAATATTACTTGCTATATTATGTTCTTAGCAATTAGTGTATCTCATTTAAAATATTTATTTTTCCTTTTGGCTGAGTTTCTTTACAACACTGGAACAGTTGTATTAGAAATGATTGTCTCTCAGGCAAAATAAATTAAGTCTTGGAATTATGTCAAGACTTTTAACTGAACATGAAGTTTCAAAACAGTCTTTGTACAAAAAATGAAACTCACTTTCCCCCTTCAACTCATCTTTCTACCTACTGCTTCTCTGGTGTTTCTCTCTTTAAATCAAACATAAACTCTCTTTCTTTCTGACTGGAAGACTTCCAAAGTTTGGGGGGGAAGTCTTACAGGAAACCCTTCCAAAACATATGTAGGACTTGTTCTTCCTGTGAGATAAAACCCTCAGATGTGTTTAAATTCAGATTATCTGAAAGTGGAAAGCTGTAATTGTTTTGGGGCACTTTTTAATTAAAAGGTAGAATTTTGATGTCTATTTTTCACAATATGATTTGCATCAAGGATTTTGCTTCACTGTACACATTTCTTCCAATAGGTTCCAGATGTGCTAATAATTTGAGATTTACCTTAGCTGAAATGTTCATGTGATTCTGAGGCTTCCTTATCAGATTATCAGATGGAAATCAGTGCAGTATATGCCTTTCATGAAATTTTCTGTATGGCTTTGATTTGAGAACATCTGTCTTTTGGGTTACAAAATTAATTTAGAAGAAAAGACTTATACATGTAAGATGTGATTTAAATTCTTTCCCATATATAGGCTTAGATTTTTCCTCAAGTCTAATTGCATGTTTTATAAATCTAATTTTTTCTTGTGTGACTATTGACATACCCCATAAATGGAATCTTAGAATAATACCAATTCATAGAATTAGAATTTTTTAGAAGTGCAATATCACAAGTTATATGAGCAATGACTAAAATGATTAGCTGTAATTGACTTTACATTTCTTTCTGGTTTTTTTCCTTCAGGGAGCATACATTGGACTCCTGGTCTTTTATTGCTAACATTATTAAATTATTTATTCTTTCATTGATTCCCTGGGAAAGTCAACCCACCCTGTTTAGCAGAAATTTCTTTTGGGTTATTAAGGAGCAGAGATGAGCAAAAGCAATCAAGCCAGCAATGTACCATCAGCAATATTTGAAGTGTGTTATTAGATAAACTGCTGAGTTACTGTCCTAGTGTGGTGTTTGGTGATTTCATGTTTTTCATGTACAATCATTAATATTAAACCTTCTCTATTTTCTAGACTACATTGAAATCCTGCTTATCAAGGAGACACACAAAAGTGGATGACTATCAGCTTTAGGACCTAGCCAACACATGCTGACTTTAAGTTTTCATCATCTCTTTTGCACTACTCTGCCATGTATTGGGAAATGCTCTGATTTTAAAGAGACAAACATAAAAACTAATACCATCAAATCAGATAGTAATTTTTAATCCAGAAGGGTATACAGATGCTGTCAGGGATGCTAAAGGTGTGTCTAGCATCCTGTGTGTGTTCAAAATGGGCTTAAAAATAGTGTTAATATAGCCAAAAATGGAGGTATTGGGAAAATGATGAGTAATTCAAAGTATGCTTTCCTGTTTCTTCTCCCCACAGACTTACTCCTCCCTGACTTCCACAGAAGGTAAGTACAATTGTTTTCACTCTTTCAGTAAGAAAAATCAATTAAATTAAAGTCATTACTCCTAAGAAGGGTAAATATTAGCTTTCCAGCTTTCCCAGGAGCTATTAAATCTTCTTATGCTATGAGGCTAATTAAATTAACATGCAAAAAATTATTTTTGTTAGGCATGTAACCCATGAAGTATGAAGATTTTTTGCATAAATGTAGCTGAGGATTGACCTGGATTCAGAAGGTTCAGTAGTGCTCAGGCTGTAAGAAGCTCAATTTTTGTTTTCATTGCTGCTATATGACATGCTATGTCTGAGAATATGTACTGTGAAACCAAAGGGCAAATGTATAAACAAGATAAAAAAGGGATTATTCAGGACTGAGTTGAGATTTTACTCGATGAAGACACGAAATTAAAGGTTTAGAAAATAAGATTTAATAGGCAAGCAGACATTTAAATCAATGCCCCAGTATTCATCCCTGTATATACAGAGAGAGAAAATTAACATATATATATATATATATATATATATAAGAAAACAAAAACATTTCTAAAATATTTTAGAAATATCTAAAATCCAAGAAGTTAAAAATCTGTATTTCCTTATATGATATACAATATATTAAGTTGCCCATATTTAACATTTCATAAAAGCAAGTTAATTCGTAACTCTTTATGGCTACATTTGTGATCTACATTCCTGAACTGAATTCCTGGTCTGAAGAATTCAAGATGTAAATAAGTAAGCATGACAGTGAAAAGAATTATAAAAAAAGTGAGTCAGATAAACTAAACTATGCTTGGAGTATGTAGATCAGAACAACCAGAATGAAAAAAATGGCCCCTACTACTAAATAATAATAAAAAAGGCTTCAGAGAAGTGTGGTTTTTTACCAAATAAATACTGTTACTAGTGCTTATAGAATCAGAATAGGGTGATAACATCTTCCCACAATAGATTTTCTCACCTATCTCTTTGTTATTAGGATGCAAATGTTTGAACACTGTCACTGATCTAAAAACAACACTAATCTTTTTTCCTGCAAAATTACTCTTTTCAAAATTTTTCTACTTAAGAAAAGCTAAAAGTAATTAGCACAAAACAATTATTTATCTCTTTGATGATGTAAAGGGTGTTTGGCCATATTCCTGAAAATGAATTCCTTGGGATGCTGTGATCTTCATAACTTCTCCATTTAGAGTATCATCTTCAATTATTGTTATCAATCCCTCAGCAATTATTGATGGGCTGGAAAAAAAAGTTATTTCAGATTAATGATATAATAGGCTATGTAAGAAGGACAAGATACTCAATGTAAATCTATATATCTGAAAATTTTAAAAAAATTGGCATTTGAACAAATTTATTTTGAGGAAAAGCAGAGGTGGTATGAGTGTTTCAGAAGAGATATGTATTCTCCTTAATCAGAACATACATCTAAAGTGGCTACTTTGCAAATCATCACTTGTTTTTGCTCTAGTTTTTGATAAGTGCCTGTGGACATCCAGCTGCCCCTGGGTTTCCTATCAAAGTTTTCTTTGTCAGGGAACTGGACAGAAGTAATCCTTACACAATCCTCTGCAGCTCTTTGCTGTTGATTTATCCTGCTTCTGTAGCAGAGCTGATGTACAAATTAGCATAAAGGATAATTTCACATGCAGTTTGCTGTGGTCAATAGGTACAAAATATTTTACATAAAGCATGGGTGAAACAATACAGTCATACAATTTCCTTTGTGCAGAAGCATCTTGGAAGCTAACTGTTAGTAGCTAAGGAAGTGTTAAAAAATATCATTTTATGCTTATCATATTCTCAGTTGGTCAAAGCTGTCTACTTTTGGTCTTTGTTGGCAAGACTGTGATGGGCCGGGCAACTCTTTGATCTGATCAATGGTGGTTGCTATTGTGCTCTTAATCCAGTTGTGTCAGATCTTAGTCTGATTCCTGTCTTGGTTCACATGAAAATTTTGGGAAATTTCAGTGCAAATTATATCTTCCCTATATCTTAATATTATATTATTATACCCAGCATCTTAGAATGGGTTTGATTAAACAAGTTCACTAGGCAACACCGAAGGCTATTAAGAACTAAAATCACTATATTTAATTTGTTAATTTGATTTGAACTTTGCTGGGAAATGGGAATGCATAAAGGGATATATCATTTTGCAGATGGTCCTCTTAAAAGAGCCCTTTTTCTTTGTATACAGGGTAAGACATTTGATAGTCTTTTATCTGGGGCAACATTTCCCTTTTATTTTAATTTTGCTGAAAGTGTGTCTTTGTTCTTCATCAACAAAGTGCAAAAACTACACTGTATCTGACTTACTCCATCACGCCGTAGAACTGCATCATATTTTTTATCTCATCCTTGTATGAAAAGTATTGTCCCATATTCTCTTCTTTATCTATTGACTGAAGAATTGGTGTGTTGACAAATCCTGGACAAATTGTGTTGAGTCTCACACCGTAGTTGTCCATACTAGCAGCTAACTAGAAAAGAGAAAGGGGTAGGCATTTGTCATCAACATTTTAAGACAGAATTGTGTAAGCAAATTTTCAAAGAATGAGATTTACCACAAAATACTTTTCAGCCTTCTAAGAAAGGGGATTTTGTTACTACTGATTTTCCTAACAATTAAGTTTGAAGCACATTTTCTCTAGTAATCATACTAGATTACTAGAAAAAACCCTAATTGCTTTTGTTAGGAGAACAATTCTACAAGAAATCAGAACTCTGTACATGAAGCTGGTTGTTCCATAATACTTTTTGTTCTTAGTGCTCTCTAGCATGTCATTAACAGTATTCTAGGGTGATGATACAACTCTTCCAAGCAAAAACAAGAAAAGGTTGTCCCAAATGTATGCTTCCAATCTTATAGGAGTTTTTTATTAAAAGAAAACTTTGAACTGAATAAAATTATCTTTAAGATATTGTATTAAGATATCTTCCTCACACCAACAGAAATAGAATATGTTCTCTATCCCTACAGCTGTAATGCTAAACCTTTCTACTTGTTCTATTGTCCCTGCCAAGGTATGAATCTATCTCTGAGCATCTCCACTGGAAAGTCCCTGCGAACTGACATTTTTTTCCAGAAGCAGCTCGGGAACATGATGAAAGAAAGAAGCACAGGTTGTTCTGGGAGAGGTAGGACCCCTGGTCTGTGGCTCTGCCAAAGTGTGCACATAGCAAAGAAGTCTGATCCACATCCAGGAATGTCTTGAGTGCTGGATGAACTTTCTTAGCAATAGCACAGAACTGATGAACTATACATTATATATCAGAGAATAAGCATAACTTTTAAACACTGGGTTCTAATTATTTTAATATTAATGGACTCCTTTCATTATGTAAGTCACATGTCATTTTCATGGTATTGTAGTCTGCTTTTTTGGTCTGGGGAGACAAGAAACTGAAGTCCTAGATGTAAGGTAGCAAACCTGCCCAACATTAGGCTGTAGTGCCTTTCCTGGTAAATGCTGTAGTTCACTATGTTTATTATTCTTTTTTTCCTTGGCATTCTTGTGTTCCTTAAAGACAGCATTTCCTCTAATTTACTTTTTCCCTTAGATGGTAATATTTATATTTATAATGAGAAAACAAATTTGGAAAATGAGGTGCCATGTTCTTGATGTGTTTAATGTAATATATGAAACACTTATCCACACCATTCTCTTCACACTAATCTGAAAAAGGAGTTAGTTGTGTGGGGATAGGGGCTTAAAATATGGATAGAGTGTAATTAGTGTCATTAAATTGATAGTATAATTTCAGGTGTTTAATTCTGGAAATCAGATTGGAAATACTATGTGAGCAGAATATCTCTAAGATTAATCTTTTAAAGTGTAATTGTTTTTTCTTTTTCCAAGTTGTTTTGTTACACTTTTTTGTTCAATTTAACTAGAAAGTTTTGGAGTTTGAGGCTGAGACTTATAATATGATCATCTTATATGCCCCATCCTGAATGTGCAATTTTTCATTTTCAGAGTATTAAGAGTTGGTAAGAATAAATAATGATGTGTTCAAGTCACTTTTGTAAACTTTGGTGCCCATTTATCAAAAAAAAAGTCATTGACCTGACTTAGAAATAAGGAAATCAAAATGTTAAATGAATGAGACAGGGTTCTGAAAAACATTTTTACAACTTGGATTAGAATTTGGCTTTTGGACTCCTCCTACTGTCCTTAAATTACTCTGCAACACTTTCTTCCATGTTCTCCAAACCTCAAATCGGTCATAAACACACAAATGCCGCACTTATTCCATCTCCGGATGATTCCCTTTGTGAAAGGAGGGAACCTCCACTGCTTCACACACTTTGCCTTCTTTCACAAAATTAGTTCCAGTTGTGTGGCTATAGAGCAGGAACATGAAAAACTTAAGCATGTTCCCAAGGAGCTGCTGACACCCTTTTGGAAAATGCATACTTACAGCTATGGACCGTGTGAATCCAATTACACCATGCTTTGTAGCACAGTACACAGGCTGGAATGCAGCAGGCATGAGTCCTTTAAAATAAAAAAGTAGCTGAATGAAGATGTAGTATATTCCTAATTTATGATCACCTTAAAGACATGTATAGGTCTACAGTGTAAAAAAATTTGTGAACAGAGATGTAACAAAATGGATTAGTAGACATTTGTAAATTTTAATATGTCAATATTTTGTAATCCGGTATAGGCTAAGAAAAAATTAGATGAATAAAAATATGAAGGCAAAAGAAGAGTAATTAAAAAGCATAACTTTAAAAAGGAAAAGTTGTATCTATGAAGTATGACTTAAAATAGAGGACACAATCTGGAAGAAAACACTCAAGAATTATATTTTTGAGGCATCTATGAATCAGTAAAGTATTTTAAGTATGTTGAGGATCAAAGTATTTTGGATAGGCTTTGATTATCTAATGTGGGAACTGGACATCTGCAATCATTTACAGTGTGTTCAGGGAGGAAGTGTGAGAATAGGAAACGCAAAATAAAAATTTTCTGCTAACACAGTAGATCTTTATGGTCTGAGTGGGAAAGAACAAAATTGTTATTTATAGGAGAGAAAGAAGAGAGAATGGAGGTTTTTGAAGAAAACTAAGAAGTTAATTATGGTAAGACTGAGTTGGTGGCAAAAAGCTAGTCAAGAAGAAATGACAGACCATGAATGCATATTCATTTCTCCCAATTATGCCAACAATTTACACAACAAAAGCTGAACTGGACCAAAGAGATGCTGTAGTTCCACCTGAAATTCAGGCCCTTATGAATAGCAGACTTCAGCCTGTCTGAAAGCTAGAGGATAAAATGTTTTCCTGAATATGAATATTGTAAAACTGGATATTAATTTTAATACCTTAACGGTTGATTATAATGGAAGTAATCCCAATTAATAACTCATATACTTTTATCTTTCATACTTCAGATCTTAGGGTGATACATTCAAGAAGGGCAGTGACTTACCCCAGTGGAGATGAAGAATTCACTATTTAGCTCTAAGTATGGATTTGCCAGAAAAATTATATATGCCAGACTTGCATGGGCTCTTTGCTCTGGAATCTATTTTGTCTGAAGGAAAGAACTTTCTAAGACAGCACAAAGCTCTAATCACCAACCTGACAGCTTCAAGGTTTTATCTTGATTTAAATGCTACCTTGATGATCCTGTGAAAGCAGCACTGTTCAATACTGGGAAATGACCAACTTAACCTACTGTCTGGCTGTTCTTTTAAAATTGTATTTATTTGCTTAGCTTGGATTGATGTGTTATGCTTCTGCTTAAGAAGCATTATGAAATGGTTTTTTGTACTGACTCCTCTGGATTGTGATCACAGAAATGCTTAATATTCCTCTGTTTGTTGACTTTTGATCACCATTCTTCAAATTATTGGAAACATCGGAATATTGGCACATTAGATACAATACTATTTAAAGAAAAACAACACAACAAGCTCTCAAGTACTTTTACGTGCTTAAAGGAAATTCTAATCAGGTTGCACCTAGCATAAATAAAACAGACATCTACTGGGAAACACAGAAGAAGAATTTAGAAGTAATTTAATTTTTATTTTTTAACCACAGTAAGAAAAATTACCTTTTACTTGAGAGGGAAGAGAAACAAAGTCAAGAAATAAACAAAGGAAGGGCACAGCTCACAATAATGAAGTGGAATAAGGTTCAAAGACTTACTATAACGCCAAAGACAGCAGAAATAACTAGGCAGGGAGAGAGGAACAAGTAGCTTTTTTTTGGAAAAAAATACTTTTCTAATTGAAATTATTTTTGCTGAAGTGAAAAACCAAGAAAAAATCATCTCACTTGGATAAAGCATCTAAGACTAGCATTCCTCACATAAAACAATAACAGTCCTGTCTCACTTTCGTTCCTGAGCTCAGTACTCAGAACCACAATATGGCCTTTCTGGCTCTGAGCCACATCCCTGCCCTGGGAAGAGCTGGACCTCTGCTGTTGGTGTGTCCCAGGGACTCTCCTAGCACGTATTTGCTGATGAACCACTGTGTCATATTGAGTCTGCTCTGCCTGCATATTTATTCAACCAGTGAGCAGAAATGAGTTCATAACATATTAGTTAGTGCGTTCATTTGTTAGAAAATCTGGATTCTATTTGCTGCTGCCATAAATATTTAATTACCTTATGCAAAGCAGAATGGCAGGGAAGCAGACTATTATACACAAAATAATGAGAGGAAGAAGAGGACGGTGTTCAAATGGATGGTGATGGGGCAGTGTACTTCTGGAAAGTGATACATTTGGGTTTTAATCTCTCTTAGCTGGGGCGGGGGGAGGCGCTGCTATGGCTAGATTTTTCTCTCTATAGACGTTGCTACATGGTGAATTGCAAATGACTTTGTGATGACTCAAGATGCTCTTTGGTTTACCAAAACCGGTTCAAAAAGACCAATAATAATCCTGTGCTGCAGTGTTAACTGCTGTTTTATTTTTCTCAGTTCCTGGCAGGCTGAGAGCAAGTTCTTGCCCTTGCCTATACTCCACTCTCCTTGTTGGTGTCAAGATCACTCTACCACTGAAGATATGGTGTCAGGTGTCTCACTACAACTCCTTATTTATCATGGACGATAGGTTCAATAACCACATCTTGAGAAATTAGTACTGGAGGTGGAGAATTCTATCAAAATTGTATCAATAGGCTTTGCTGAAACCAGTATTTCCTTTCATTCCATTTTGATGAAACAAAGAACTTTGATAAAAAGAGAATTAAGCATTTTTCCACAGTTGCACTATCCCACTGATCAAGCTGCCCTCAGAGATTTGAGTAAGTTCCTTTCTTTGAATAGATTTATTTGCCTTTTTTACACTGGACTTTGGTCTTTCAGATTTTCTCTCTGCATACCCTCATGACATCATTGTAGTCTTTCTGAGTGCCAAAACAAAGGTGAAGCAGAAATCCTAGCAAAAATTCTAAGCTGTGCCATTTCTATGATTTTGTTTTTAATTTTTATAGCGAAGTCTGAAGGGAATAGCATCTAATTTTTTAAACCTCATTCTGGCAGATTCTGCTGAGCATTTTCATTTTTACAAAGGCAAGTGACTGTCATGCCTTTCTGTCATGGTGCTGAACTGAAGGTCCAGCTGTACAACCATTGACCCCTCTGCTCCTCTGTATCACTGTGATAGAGTCCTTCCTTGGTGATGCAACCACAGTTTTGTTCTTGTAATACATATAGCATCTGGTCCTAAAAAAGCCTGTTTGCTGTGACAGGTACTTTAAGCATTTCTTGCGGCTGAAGCTTTAAGGAAAGGGAAGCCAAGCCAGCGGTTTGCAGAATCTGAATGCTTGAGGTTGAGTGCAATCAAACCGATATGGCTGTGCAGTATGAAGGTATCCAGATTTACTCCACACAGAACAGCCTCTCAAAAAGTAGCATGATACTATGGTAAAAAATTCTAACGTTTTTTAAGCCCTCTGTGAATATTTTGATTTTTTTTTTTTGTCTGCTAAAATACAGATACAAATTCAGTTTCACAGAAAACCTTCTTAAAAATATGAAAGCCATCAAAACAAATGTGTGTGCCTTTTGCCCTTTTACTCTTTGCAAAAAGGGTGCAAGTACCAGCCACCACAAGGTAAAAGACCAAGTTTGATAATTTAAACAGCCTCTTGAGTTAAATTTAGTTTTTTGTACTTTCGCTGATACTAACTATTCCATTAAATGTAAGAAAATGTACCACGTGTGGCTTACTACAGAAGAAATTTTAGAACATTTTATTACTTGAATTTGAAAGTTAAGTCTATTCCGATGCAAAAACCTGTAAACATTGAAATTGTTTTTTATGGAGCCAAATTTGAAGTAAAACACATTTCTCATTATCTCAGTTTAGCAAAATTACTTCTTCTTGATATGAATGCACAAATCAAATCAAATTAAATTTTGTAGCTTTGAGACATAGTTGAGTGATTGCTGCATGTGCTCACTGATTTCCTTTTTTAAGTCCTGTCTGGGGTCAAGATTAAGGAAAGGAAGACTCACCACTGGACACACAAGCTCTGGCCTTGATCCAGCTGAATTAACACTTTTAAGCATCCACTTCACAGAAATAATTTTTGTAGTACCATGGGTGTTTGGAAATATGATACTGTAAGGCTTGATTCTGTCCCTAGTCCAAATCACTGGCCAAATTCCCACCATGATGTACTGGTGGCTAATTAATGTGCAAAGGAAATACTACTGAATTTCGCATAAGCACTATGTGCAACCCTTCTTGTTGCTCAGAATGACGTAGGAAGATTTGCTGTCTGTATCTTACAGAGAACTTGGACAGTGGGAATCAAAACCACTCAGAAGTTTAATGATCAACAGAAGCTAGTTCTAACGAAACACTTGAAGGGGATGTTAAGGAAGCCAGTGGAAGTTTGTCTTTCATATATGGAATAAACTGCAGGACTTAGACCTTCAGACTGGAAAGAAGAATTACAGTAACTAAGCACAAACAGTAGTAAATAAATAAGCTATAAAAATTAGTATATGTTGGCTTTTGAAGTGTGTTTTTCCTTATGACCTTGGGAACAATTGTTAAACAAAGCCATGTGAAACCAAACAAAGCAAAGAAACTGTTGATTGTCTTAACAAACAGAACAGCCAAGCTTTTTGGTCTTGAAAACAAAATCATTTTGTGTCCATTTGAGACCTGTTAGAAAAGGAACCAAACCACTTGCTACCCCACCCTTTCTTATGCACTGCCTTGGGCATCGGTGTTTCTGTGAAACAGTTTAATCTTTTACTTGTGTTGATGACCCCTAGCACTGCAACAGCAGCTTCCTTCAGGTTAATTTGGACCCAATACAATGTCCATTTCAGCCTATAGAGATAAACTCACTGGTGTCAGTAGGCATTGTGCCAGGCAGTATGGCAAATGCAGACTTAAAGATACATGGTGTCTTTTAGTAAGACCCCCTCACCCTTTGGACACATGTGAAGTATTAAGTCAGATCCTCAAGATTCGTATGCATTATGTCAGTAGGGTCAACTGGACTCTTTATCACAAAAGCTAAGGTCTATAGGAGAACTTCAATCTACTTGGAACATCCACACTTAAGCACAAGCAGTTATCTATAGCTGGTGCTACCTTAATTGGCTTTTCATTGTTAAAACACATAGCAATATCCTGGAATGAAATGACTGAATTTGGTAATCTGCACAGATACAAAAAAAAAAACCCTCTGACAATCCAAGTGTCAGGCAGCATATGTATTACTTCTCACAGACAGTCTGACAGTAGAAAGAAAGAAAGAACCTCTCCAAATAAAAAAGAGAGAATGCAAGTAGTTCCCCACAAAATTCTTGAGAAAGGTTGTCAGGTGACTTCATTCTCCATGTACAGTTTCCCCTTCAGCTGTGCTTTTTTTCTGGGACCCCAGTCACTGAAACATTGAATATATCTACACAAAACAGTGCAGAATTCTGCCTCACAACAGGGCAGCATTACCCCCAGATGATGTAGGATTCATATAATTCTATTTTTATACAAATAAATTGAAACACAGTAATAGCATAGATAACTAATGAGCAAAGAAAGTGCTTGATTAAGCTTGGTGAAATATAAGCGTTAATTTTATGACTTCTCAAGTCCAGGTAGATCACATCTGAAAGGACTTGGAACACAGAGTGGGTGTGTGACAATCTTTGTTAATAAAATGGGCATAGTCTAATCTTAAATATTCCTACATATGTATTCCTCTGGAGCTGAATGGAGGAATTTACATCAGGCTCAAGATTTTAAATACAAAATGGATTGAATAGGAAAATTTCTGATTTTTTGCTATTGAATTGTGTTTATAAAAGCAAATGACATTTGTGGTCATTTGATATTCTTTCTGTTGCTATGATGAAAACCAGTTCAAAATATTCCTAAACAGGGAAGAGCAATAAAAAGAAAAAGTAAGACTGATCAGTATGATTAATTTGCTTAAGAAGAAAACACAGAAGATATTGTTTATGCAGAAAATTTTCTCACCTGCCAAGGATGAGATATTAATGATTACTCCTCCATCGCCTCCATTCTCTTTTCTCATGTATTCTAGACCAAGGTAGGTTCCTCTGATCACAGATGTCTGGTATAGAGAGGAAGGAATTATTGAAGATACTCAAAGATTATTTGAAACTATTCAAAATATTTTACTGAATTATTGACATTATTCCAAATATTTATTGTGCTTCTACAAACTGAAACTTGTTTTTGTTGTGGTGCTTAGAACCTGAATCACATTACCAGTGATCTTATTTATGCTTTGAAGTTTTTAAGCACAGAGACACTCCACAGTATTGTAACTCAACAACTTCAGAAACACAATTGCAATAGATAGAAGCAATAGTAGTTTACTTATTTCTCTTAATAAATATAAATAAATAAACTAAAATATTGAAATGGGAAATAAGAGTTGTGAAGGAAATGAAATAAAAAGTAAATAATTTATAGATCAAGTATGTTCCTTATCTAAAAATATAAGTGGCAGATGAACTGATCTAAATACCACCATTTTTTCTGAGATAGCCTGTTCTATATTATAAAAAATGTACTGACTGTATCTGAAGATAACATTATTACTTAAAACTGCATTAGGCCCAAGTCAAAAGAAATTCACACTTTCTAGGATTAAGTTTCATGATATATTTCTGTTTTCAGAATATTAAAAATGTGTATTATTTTCTGACAAAAGTTACAGGAGTTTTACCATTCCTCCCAAATGAAAGTTAGCCCACACAGGCAAATAAAGAGAAGGTAAAAAAGGCATTCTAAGAGATGGGAGATGATGTTAGCGTAATATTAGCTGTGATTTTTAAAATTTTATTTTTTTTTAAGACAGAACTTTGAGGAAAAAGAATTCTGAGACCTGTATCACCTTGATTCCTTAAAATCTCTTTTTGAACCCCACTGCAGTCCGAAATTCTGCTGAGATTCCTCTCACTGAGCTTCAGACTTTTAAACTGAGCTATCCAAAGACACAGCAAGGCTTGGGTAACCAGTTTCCTGGGTAAATCATGAGAGAAGAGTTTCTCCCAGAAAGTCACTTTACCTGAGAGCAAAAGCAATAGTGAGAAAAGGGCAGCAGACAAGGCTCCTGGTGGAAGACAGTAACTCTAGAGAAATGTTCCAGCATTACTGCATTAGTGATGAGTTCTGTAACTATTTACCAACCTTTTTCCTATCTCTCTTTAATCATTTCATATTTGCTTTACAATTTCTACTTAAAATGGACAAATGCATTGAGACACACTTTTAGTCTTTTGGAAATATTATTTTGCTTTTAAATGAGAACTTCATTTGTACTTTACGACTGCTTATTTATTGACCCAAATAAATTAAGATGTCCAAAAGATTAAGTGTTCATGATTATTTCAATATTTTTGACCAGAGAAGGTCTGTAGAATAATGGAGACAGAAATTTGCCACATAAAAAAACACAGTGAGAAAATCTGCATTTGCCTAAAATCTAATGGACAGTGACTAGAGAAACTGGAGAGGAAAAAAAAAAAAAAAAGCTTTTAAAATCAGAATGTTAACTATTTTTCTGCCACTATCTAAATTCCCAAATCAAAACTGGAATAATCTTGAGATGGGTATTGCATTTTCACTAGCTGATATTTTTAGAGATGCACATTATAAAATATAAAGAAGTACTTCTAATTCCATTTCAGATATCCTTCATGCTTTTTGGTTTTAATAAGAATCAGATTTGGAAAAGTGCATGTCCTACTTTATTAATATCACTGGTTCATTTTTCAAGTAACATGAGGCTGCCCATTGACAGAGATAACCTGAGACCTCATTATCAAGTTTCCTTTGGAATCTTGATAATGAATCAGCTTTTCTCATTTTCTATAGTTTCAGCACTTAATGAGATATTTTTATAATAATATATTTTCAGGAATTCACTATTTCCTGAAATAGTGTAAAACTCCACAAAATATGAACATTTGAAAATTCTGAAATATTATTTTAAATTTTTCTTAAAGAAAAAATTCCCATAAATAGATTTCTTTTTCTTTCCTGGTAAGTTTAAGTTAACATATTTTAAAAAATATTTTGATTAATTTAAAAAGGATAGTGCTGATTAAATGCTTTACCAGAAACTTTCTAAAGAACTGTCTTCAGTGTCTTGACACATACCAAATTAAATCAGATTTCTTTTGCATGTCCTGGAAAGTAGCAGAGCCATTTTAAAGGTTAATCTATTGCTGTTTAATGTTCATTTTCACATGTAAATTTGATTTATTAAAACCAAGATTGTTCATGTCCAGTAGTGTTATTCTGAACATAAACTTATTGGCACCTCAACTAAAATTAGATTTGGACTTAAGCTTGGAATGTGTTTTTTAATATACACATATATTATATACATGATAGGCTGTACAGAAGATATTTTAGAAAGAAAGGGGTTAATGCTGTCTTTGGAGAGCAGGTGCAAGTCCTGTCATGCCCTGGGGCAGTGGCTCGGCCTGCTGAGCAGAAAAAGGGAATTCCACTTAGGACGATTAGAGAAAGTAAATCAGTTGAAGAAGGAAGTAGCTTGGGGCTCCTTGAAGAGGCTTTTCTATTCCTTCTAATTCAGAGATAATAGACCTAGAGGAGTACTAGGCCAAACCAAATTACAAACCAAACAAAAAGTGGGTAGCTTGGCTGTTCAATCAAAATGACTGTATTCTTTTTCTCCTTCTGGAAGCCATTAACTTAATATTTCTTCAGGTGACAGGAGACATGTCCTCCTTTACATTAAGGTATTGTGAGAGGTGGTCTTCAAGATACATGCAGACTTCCATTTGGATATTGTCCCTTATACCCCCTAAAGCCTTGTAATCCTTACCTGTGATCCTCACAAAAACCTCACTGAGTGTGGTCGATCTTGGATGAAATAGCTATTTATGATGTTTGGGCAGATAAAATAAAGAATTATTCTGCAGGTAAACTCTGAACCACATACCCAGGGTGAGAACAACCTGTCCACACTCTCAGCAGATGGCACTTTTCATCTGAAGCATTTTGTGTTGGATTTCCCATTCCCTTGGAAGAATCCACCTCTTTCCAATTCTCTCAAAATTTATGTTTTCTGAACCCAGTTCTTTGGTTTTAGGTTATGATGAAAATGTCTGTAATTTCCTTTCAATTAAATGAAAGAAGCTAAAGGTCTTTTCATTTTGTGCCTGTAAGCTAGTTCTCATATTTTGTGTTTCATTTTAGATTTATCTGCTTAAAAAAGAAAGTGTTCTTTGGTGATGATGCCCAGGACATCATTAATCATCATCCGTTTCACGTGACAATTGCTTTGAAAGTAACTTAGTACACGGTGCTTCTTTTCTAGTGTTTCAGGACAGCTCCAACTGACATAGTTTATCACACCTATTTAATAAGGTTTCCTTTTACCAGTTCTTGTCTGATACATCTGGTACTTCATTGTGAGAAAATACATCAGCATCTTCAGTGCTGAAGATGAGCACTATATTGGTATCAAGGGGATGTGGGAATATGAATTCCTTAGAGAAAACAAAATAGTAATCTGTCCTAACATTTTGTTTCCTGAACTAAGATAGTTCAGTGCTAGGGATACTGAACAAAAATGAAAGAGCCACTGATTTGTGGTTTCATAAAGCAGGTTAACACAGAGGTGGAATTTGACCCAAGAAAATTTGCCTTTCATAAGAGTGATGTTGTAAATCAATGACTATCTATAAGGAAACATTTAAAAGTACTTTTTAAACTATGTAAGATGAACTTCAAAATCCTGAAACTAAAAGTGCTGCTTGTGATATCCATGGAAAATTTTAGCATTTTGCTGTTGGACAGGAAGGTGGGACTGTTTTTAATGTAAATTTTCTAAGACACAGACAAGTTGGAGCAAGCATGCAAGTCCCTTGGCATTCCTATGTATAGGTTAGTTTGCTATATGAAATGAAATTGCAAGCTCTTGAGTTTGAATTACCAGCTCAAACTGTGGAAAACAAGAAGTCTAGAGAGGAAAAAGGCAGAAATGAGAAAGGAATATATAGCAGGATTTGATAATTTGCTTCAAGTCAATAGCTTTTTTGCAAGGTGGGAATGAAACACTATGTTTGAGTTTTTTATGGTGCATATTTCTTTACTTCCCTCCCCATCTTCAGTACACCTCCACCTTCCTGAAGGACATAGGAATAGTATTCCATTTTGATAGGTGGTCTTATGTTCTTAGTTCAAAACCTTTGCTTTTCATTATACTTCAACATTGGTTACTGTGAACATACATTAAAACCACAAGCTAAAAAAATTAATTGACTTACTGTGCTATTAAGGTAAGTCACTGTGTCCTTCCTAGTACAATATAGACAGCAAAAATAATTATAGTGACCTAGTGGTTACTTCCAGCTGCTGAATCCAGCTATGTGTCCAGATTATATTACTTTGGGATGGAAGTTCAGTCCTTCCCATTTCTCCTGGTATGCTGGGAAAGGCCAGCAATGTGTATGCACCAGAAGAAGGCTGCAGCATACTCCCTTTTATGGCTTGCACAGTGGAACAGCCTTATGATGATCATGAAGTCTTTGTCACAAAAATAAATTCAATTCGTCACTTCTGATGTTTGCTTAGCTACCCTTCTGGTTTCTGCTGAAACATTAATTGGCCTTCCGAGAAATAGGTCCTGACTGATAAGCAAACATTGATTTTGCAAGGTTTTCTAGTTGCTGGAACATGTGTTTCACCATGAGCTGTATTGAAAGGAGTCACACATAGATATACAGTGGTGCATTCTCTGTAGTTCCAATCTAAGTATTTTGCAGGGACAAGCCATGATGTTGGTGGACTTCATTTTAGTAAGGGACTTTCCTAAATTCATGGAAATTTGTTACTTCTGTCACTTATGGAAACAAATTGTGCAAACTCATGAAAAATGTGAAAACTTGGAATTGTTGCATGTTTCTACATTTTGCCTAGTAATGAAGAATAAGACTGTTATGCACATGAAGAAATTTGATTTCTACTTCTGGACAATGCTTAAATCATTGAATCCCATATGACTGGGGTGTTTTGATGTGCCCAGACAGGCCTACAATTTAAAGTTTTGCCAGAATGTGTTAAAAACTGCAAAATTATCACAAACAGGAGATAGTTGTGATTTTGCTTTCAATTTTTTTCATAATTTCATTTGCGGAATCAGTTTAAATATATATACAAGATTAATTTTCTGTTATAATAAAACAATAAGGTAGACAAAATGCCACATAATGTACTTCTAAACTTTTGATTGGGGTAATATTTAAAATGCAAGCATAGGTGTACTGCTACATTTAACTGTATACAGCAACCTATGTCAGTTTTCAGAAACCTCTGACAAGAACATAACACCTTGTGTGTAATCTGGGAGATTGTCTTTAGTATAATATGTGCTAGGTGCATTTGTAATGACAGAAGATACTGTAATTATCCACTGTAATTGACCACTAGGTCACTCTAATTACAGTGGTTCCAGAAAGCCACATCAACACAAGATAAAATTATTGATGCCTCTTAGAACACCCAATTGTGTTTAAATAACATACATGCTCAAGGCTTGTAAAGATGTGTGCCCTTTTCTTGCTTTAAGGATTTGAAGAATAAAAAAAGTCAGATTATGAAATTTCTGGATCCCTTAGGCAAAAGTTTTTATGAATGCAATAAAGACTGTTATGCTGGAGGAGTGTAGGTAGGACCCTTAGTAAGAATTTATGTGTCATACACCCTCCTTGTGCTATTCTGTGCACACACTGTGTGTGTGTGTGACAGGCTGCTGAAACTACACTGGTCATATCTCTTTAAAATGGAATTCTGTTATGGTTGCCAAGTTCATTTTTTAATGAACTTTATTATTGCCATAATAACAAGAGTGTACCCTTGTATGACTATCACTAGTTGAAGCTGCTGTTGATCAAGCTGATATCAATCAAGTAAACTCTATGAGATTTGGAGTTTTGAGATGAGGAATAGATGGCATTGCTGGAACATGTAAGTAAAAAAAAAAATAATAGATGCATTAATAAAGTAATGAATAGATGGAACTTTAGCACAAACTGTAGCAAAATGGTGGAAAGCACTGCAATAGAAATATCATTTTAGTAGTCAGTACTCTTTCCTACACCTCTTCCCTGGCTTTATCAAGTTGTCTTTTCTTGCTCTCAGCAAGAAAACTGTAATGCAAGGAAACTGTAATGGACACCAGTAGGAATTGTGTTTTACTCCATTTTCTTCCAAACTAAGTCACACTTTTTGAAACTTCTTCATGCTTTCTTGAGCAGTACTGGCAGAGAACTTCCTTACATTCCTTCAAAATCTTTCCTGAAGACCAACCGGTTTTGTGAACTGTTGTAGCTGTAAAGAACACACCCCAGATGTGTTTGTCCTGATTTATCTTGCCCTGTACTGCCCTACATTTGTACTTTGTACTTTAAACTGGGGCAGGGAATATTTGTTATATCAGTATATAAATGATATCACTAAGATTATGACTGGCATGTAGAGGGTTTTTTCCCTTTCTAAAATAAAAAATATATGCATATTTTTGTATCACACATAGTATCACACTGTGGCTATAGCAGCTATTTCTGTTCTTAAGAATAAAACAAATACTTAAACTGTCCTACTACAGGGAGATTGAGACATTTTTAAAGAATGTATTTCATATATGTTTTTCTCCTTTCTACAAGAAAGAGAAAAATATTTTTGCTGAACCAACGCATAGAAGATACAGCTTTTTTTCTTCTGTTGTTATAATTAAAAAAACAAAAATTACAAAGTGTTATATCTTAATTTACAGAAATTACAAACAGAAATGCTCACGGAGATAAGCTAGTTAGTTGACTTGGTGTTAGACAGGGAAGGAACAATCAAATCAATAGGTATGTGGAGATATTTGGATCTTAGAGCGGCTTTGATTTTACCCACATAACTGTACTTCTACTCTGATCGTTTTAGATGTTCTTTCTAAAGACATCTAAATCTTTAGATGTCTTTAGTGACATCTTTAGATGTCACTACCATGTATTTATGAAATTTTTCAACATTCAACTGTGTGTTAGGTCGTTAGGACATTTATGGAATATTTGCATATACAATAATGTGTAAACTATATAATTTTTCCTTAAAAAAATAAATTAGGGATCTAACTTGGTAGTTAAACATGTAGGCTTCTAAGACTTGGATTTCAGTTTTTCTGCTACTTGAGACCACTTATGGTCTGCTTCTGCTCAGTTACTTATAATAAGAAAAAAAAATAATAGTCACTGAATTGTTTAGATTGGAAAAGACCTTTAAATCATCAAATCCAACTGTTAACCCAGCACTGCCAAGTCCACCACTAAACCATGACCCCACATCTATAGGCCTTTAAAATACCTCCAGGGATGGTGACTCAGCTGCTTTCCTGGGCAGCCTGTTCCAGTGCTTGACAACCTTTTTGGTGAAGAAATCTCTCCACATATCCAATCTAAACCTCCTCCAGCCCTTCTGACCATTTTCTCTCATCCTATCGCTTCTTCTTAGGAAGAGGAGGCTGTCCCTCACCTCATTACAATTTCCATTCAAGTGATTGTAGAGGGTGATAAAGCTCCTCTTAGCCTCCTTTTCTCCAGGCTAGACAACCCCACCTTCCTCAGCTGCTCCTCATAGGACCCTTCACTGCTTTGTTGTCCTTTTCTGGCCATGCTTCAGCACCTTAATGTCTTTCTTGTAGTGAGGAGCCCAAATGGAGCATGGGATTTGAGGTGCAGTCTCACCAATGCTGAGTACAGAGACAATCACTGGCCACACTATTGCTGATCTGTATCTGCAATTGCCATTGTCCTTCTTGGCCACCTGGGCACAGCTGGCTCACTGTTGAGCAGCCCCCCAGGCCCTTTCCCAATGGGCGCCTTTCCAGCCACTCTGCCCCAAGCCTGTAGCAATGCATGAGGTTGTAGTGACCAAAGTGCAGGACTCAGCACTTCTTATTGCAGCTCAGACAACTGCCCTTGGCCCATCAATCCAGCCTGTTCACATCTAGAGCCTTTGCAGAGCCTTCTGACCCCTCAGCAGATCAACCCCACACCCAGTTTTGTGTCTTCTGCAATGTAGTAAGAGGAGGTTCTTAACATCTTTGTTTGAAGCTATTGGCATCCAAAAATTATGACATCATTCAAAGTTAGGATATTTACCTTGACAACAAGTATCACAGTCAAACACATTTCTCACATGGACTTCAGTATTTCCAGTAATGACTAATTAATACCTGTGCTTGCAAATTTGACAGGTGGATGGCTGCCTACATTTGCTTATATCCTGTCTTAAAACCAGGCACAAAAGTAAGAGAAATAAGTCATCTAGAATGCAGTCCTCTTTTACATTCAAGGGATGTGTACAAAGAGATACAGATATTGCCTGTCACTGAGGATGACAAATTACTGTTACTTCACAATTTGAAGTTTCCTAATGTTTAATTTTCCAGAACATTTTAGAAATGAAATAAAGAGGAAGAAATATATGTACTTAAATCTTGAAGAATACCTAAAGAAGATATAAAAAAAATCAAGAGAAAGATGTTATGAAACTTAAATTCCTTTTTTTTCCAAATACCTATTTTCTCATTAATTTTTCTTTAACTTTATAGTATTTTCATCTCATATACAGCTTGTGTTACTTGTCCTGGAGTTATTTTGTTAGTTTGTAAATTTGGAGGTATTAGGATTCAAAGATGGGTATCTTTGCCCTTACATTTTTTGACAAAAACACACCTAATTTTCATATTCTGAGCTTTCTTGTCACGTGACAAATTTCAAACGAGGAAACTTCACATTTTACTCTTAAAAGCTTCCTTTTGCTACTTTCTTTGCATTAAGTATGATCATGGGGTGACTTGTTGAATCACTATTGAATTAGGACTTCACAGATGCTAGACTACAAGCTGAATTTCAAGAACCTAGAAATTCTATTAACGCTAGAAAGGTCATTCTTTGGAATTCTTTAGATGTCCTAGAGGTGTACTTGAAATTAAAAACTTTTCAGCTGAGAAACAGATATTGTGGTTTCATCTGATGAGATACCAGATAATATCAAAGAAGTGGTAACTGCTTGAAAATTAATTTTACAGGCTTGTTGAATATACTGGATTTTGAGAGTAAGTGTCCTTAAATAAAAAGTGATAGTGGTGAAGTGGCCTATATTAAAAACTCAGATTTTATGCTGACATGGTTGGTGAGGAAAATGTGGAGGTCTTGGCTGAACAAGTTTACTTGTAGTATCAACAAATCACAACTCTTGTGCTGGCCAGCTGAGCCTCACAAGAAATTAAAATGCTCTAAAACATCCATAGAGACAGACTGCCCTACTGCAGATGCAGCTCTACTGCTTTGGGCAGTAGATTTTCCCAAATTATACCTATTTGGGAATTAATTGGATTTTCTAGAAAGAGGATGTTGTCTGGTGATAGATAATCCAAACACCTCCACACAGTGCTGTATGTCTTGGATAGACAATTTTAGGGACCCACCACAGACTCAGTTATGTGGTGATTGTTTCAGCAGCTGTACTTACCAATCCAATAAATAATGTTCTGTCATTTGGCAAAACCTGTACAAGCCACAGGCTGTTAATTGTTTTCCAACATTAAATACTGAAATACAGACATACGAAAGGAGATAATGCTTACCAAGTTAGTTTGTATAGTGCTTTCCCAGTCCTTCTCATTGTTCACTCCAGCATTATTAACCACAATATCCAGCCTTCCAAAATGTTCAATCACTTTTTTGAAAGCACCTATAGTAAGATCCAAGAGTGACATTACTTAGAACTCTGTAAAATAAGATATAAAAATACAATGCATAGAAAAATGAATGGTTTATTAGTCTACCAAAATATCTTCATTATTTTCTTAAACATTAGTGAGCAACATTCAATTAAATACTTTATCTAACATGCACCAACATTAGATATATTAAGGGAAAGTGCAAGGATTAAGATAACATAGCTGCCTTGTAATTCAGTTTGATGATGGTTGATAACAGGAGCTAATGTAAATTTTTAGCACTTACATATTTTGTATTAGATAGGAAGTTTGGCACCCCAATTAGATAAATTAAGCATTTATAGCTTGATTTGTTACAGTTTTATATAGCTAGTAAAGTCAAGATTTGACACTATCTATTTTGAATGAAAAACAAAAGCTTCAAGTGTTCAGAAAAAAATTCTTCATTCAGTCCAAATTTAGACTAAGAACACAGTTTTTATTTAATGAATAACTGACATGAATATTTCAACCACAAATAATTAATCACGATTATTGCTTAGATGTATCTATTTATAGATAAGTTGTTATATATCCTACTTGTCAGGTAACTTTAATAATGTGCTTCTCAAATTCAAATCTTTTTTTCTGAGCATAAAAATATTGACCTGTCTTCCAAAGAATTTCAAAATAAGAACTTGGAAACTTCCCCAGTGGCATTGTGTTTTTCCAGGTGACAGTGTTAGAACTGAGATAAAAGATGTATATAGAAAAACAGGATGATGTCATAATGAGGAGCAAACCTGTCAACCTGGCTCTGCTTCAGCAAGATAGATGAGATGAATTCCAGATGTTCATTCCAGACTAAGATGTTCCAGGACTGAGGATATTATCTGACATGTATATAGAGCTTTCTTGTTTTTCCCTCCAAATACTATTCCTCGTCGCTAATATTCACTGTTATATAAACCAAGACTCCATGTCCCCAATATTGTTTTAAAAAGCTTTGTTTGGTGTTTGACTCAAAATCGACAATATTTCAGGGACACTAAAACTAGGCTTGACAGGCCTTGATGGAACTTCTTCACTGAAAGGTGATCCCAGGAGCATCTTCCTTCTCTGCTCTTTAGTGCTTAGCTCCTCATGTCAATCAGGTGTATGGCACCAGCTTTCAGACATCTACTTTTTTATGCAGCAGTTGCAGGGGTTTACAAAGCTTTTCCTGCACCAGCCTTTTCTTTGTCTCAATGCTTCAGATCCATCATAGTCATCATTTTGTGATTAAAACAAGAGCTGGGCAGCTGATGGGAAAGATTTTATTTGTCCAGCTGCCTTTATTGTACAGATTTTTATAATATTCTATACTAGAATACTGTAATATTAATAAATCTTCTGGTTTGGTCTGTCTCCCTTTTTTTCTTTTCTTATGTTTGTTGCCACTTCATTCTCTGATTTCTCAACTCTTCTTTCCAATTTATCCATTTATCTTTCCAATTCTGCATCAGCCATTGAAAATGAAAACCTTTGGATTTATTAGAAGCAGAAGTGAATATTTAACTTATTTCCAATAAGTAAAATAAATACAATTTGGGTCCTTACTTAGCTTCCAAATTTTTGAAACTGGCTAATTCTCTTTTAAGCCTTCTCTAAATAACACCTTAAGAAGATTCTAATTCATAATAGAATTTTCAAAAACCACCATGGATAATAGTAATTTTCCCAATGATTTTTTAATTAAATTTACTCAGACTTGACTAATTGTAATTTTCTATTTTACATATTGAGAAAAGACCAAATGCTTTTGCATATCTATGCTTGGAATATTTCTGGTAGAAGTTTATCTGCCTATAGTAATCCCAAATATCACCTGTCCACAAAAAGAATTGTAAATTCTTAGTGAAGTTGTCACCTACACATCAGTATAAGCTGATTTATACTTCCCTCTTCAGATGTAGAATAATACTGTACTTGCATTGCATACTAATTAGTGCTTATGGAACCATAAAAAATTAAAAGCAGATGATAGTCAGAAATGTTGAGTGGGGAAGATAAAAATAAGAGAAGGATCTATTTTAAAGGAAAGGTAAAAAAACAATGCAAAGTCCGCATAAACACCAGTTATATGTGAGCTTCTTAAACATACCTGGAAGGAAAAAGTAAGTATGGTGATTTTTCAAAAGTGGGATGACATAGGAGATTTTTGTGGGGGATTAGGTGAAAGAACCACCTGAGAAAAAAGTACAGGCAAGACCTAAAAGTATATTAAGCAGATGATTTCTTGCCCATAAGCCTCACGTGCTTAAAAATACTAGTTCTAGTACTGGGACTTGCTTCCTATTTTAAGAGCTAAAATTAAAAAAAAAAAAGAGGAACTTCATTCACACGCATGACCTTTAACATAAAGTACAGGACTTGATTCATCCAACAAGACCTTTAAACCCTAAATGTGAGATTAATCTAAATTTGTTAGGTAGTAGCTTACAATTGAAAGTGGAAAAATATGAAAATAAGGCAGTTAAAACAAAAAAAACCCACTAAAACCAGCTCAGAATCCCCAAATGATTGTGAGACATGATTGCAAATTTATGGTAAGAAACCTGCAGGTGGATTAATGCAATGATGGGGGAGGCATTATCAGCAGCAGCTGCCTGTTCTTGCTCTTTTTCTTTGTGAGAACCACTTCCAATTTTACTCTGATTGTTCTTTTCCTAGTAACTTGGTTCCAAAAACTCCCTTGCTGACCTGTCCTACTCACTCCAGCTCCCAGTTCACACCCTGTTGGTCCTGCACTCGCCTGGCACTGAAGAGAGGAGGAGCTGTGGGAGTCAAGGCACACTGAGGTAACACACCTGCTCAGCAGCACATGTTATTCCTACCTCTAGGATGCTTTTTCTTGTTTCTTACTCCTCCCACTTAGAGAAAAAGTCAATAATCAACCTAGCTGATATAATCTTTGCTGATTACAGCAGATCCCAGATGTAAAGTCCAGCATCTTTCTTACAAACAGATAATGTAAAGCTATAGAATTAGGAATAATCATTCCAGCTTGGAACAGTGGACAGTACTGCTGAATTCTGGAATAGCAGCAATGTTTCTGAAGGAAGAAAGGCTATGCTAAATGATCACTGTTCAGAAAGGGACCAGTGAAGTGTAATGAACAAAAACAGACCAAAACTGTTCACATCTATCATGGCAGAAATGAATCTGGGGAAAGGGCACTGACAAAAGAGATGTCAAAATCTGAATCTGAGTCACTACCTATGAATGCACCATTTAATAATGAAACTTCGATGAAGTGATGTGCTGTTATGAAATATTGTGAAGGTACATCAATGTTATATGATACTCAGCAGGGAACACTGTTTATCCACCAAGTGAAAACAGAAATGCAAATCACTCATAAGAGAAGCTGCTTTCATTCCATGCATCTGCAAAATGTGTGTGAAGTGTTATCACCCTATAGTTAACCCCATGATAAAGCAGCGTGCCACTTTTTGTCAGTTCTGGTTTCAGCTATGGCAGTACGCAATGAAAGTGAGCTGTATGGAAAGAGCACTGCAACCCAGCACAGAATTTATTACTCCTGTGAAGAGGGAATGCAGCTTGGAATCTGTACTGAAACCTCATAAAGAGCAAGTATGAGCTTTAAAGTTTATATATATTGCTCATAAAATAGCAATTATCCTCTGCAGAGGCTTCTATGCAAAAATATCACACACAACACTCAATGGAAACGACTTCGGCTTTTCTTTCCGATGTGCCGAGGAACAAAGTGAAATTGTGGTAGTAATGCTGGTAGCAAGATTTCACCTCTGCAGGTTCAGGATGGAGTAGTTAGTGAGCCAGTGCCAGCGGCGATGGGGAGCAGGCTGTCCTGCAGAGCGCTTACCGCTGCTGCGGCCGGGGCGCGCTCCGCTCGCTGCGCCTTACGCTCTTACCTGCCAGCTGCTCCTGCTCCGTCACATCGCACTGGATGAACAGCGTCCTCTGCGCTTCAAACTGCTCGTCCAGGGCCGCCTTGCTCGCCTGTCCGGCCTCGGAGTTGCGGTCCAGCAGGGCTACCTAAGCGGGGAGGGAGGAAAATGAGCGGCTGGCGGGCGGATGGACAGACGGACAGGTTCCCCGCCGAGCCGAGCCCCGAGGCTGCCATCACCCCCCGCCCGCGGGTGCCGGCTGGAGGCAGAGGGGAGGGAATGGGAGGACGCGCTTCCCGGGGCTTACCTTGGCGCCCTTGCCCAGCAGCGCCTGGACGAAAGCCCGGCCGATGCCCTGCGCCCCGCCGGTGACCAGAGCCACCTTCCCATTGACGTGCATGGCCACCGAGCTCCTGCCGTCCGCCCCGCGCCCTCAGAGCCGGAGCAACCCAGCGCGGTGTCACCTGCCCGCTTTCCTTTCTCCCTCCTTCGTGCCCTCCCTCCTTCGTGCCCTCCCTCCTTCCCTCCCCTCCTGCTGCTGCCGCCGCCGCTGCAGCGGCTCATTCCCCGCTCGTGTGACCCAGAGCCTCCCGGAGCTGCCTGGGCGGGGGGAAGCAGGGGCGGAGCGGGTCATTAAATCGTCCTCCCGAGCGTCTGGATGAACCCTGGAGACTCGCAAGAGGCAGAGAGAAGACCAGCTTCATCCCCTCTTCCCACCCCCAGGCTTTCCGGAGGGGACAAGTTCGCGGCGTCCCCCTGAGAAAGGGTCCCAGGGCAGCTACAGCTCCGCTCGGTGGAGAGGGGGATTTGTGTGTGTGCAAATCGCGTGAGAAGCTGCAACAAGCTTTGATAAGGGCTGTTGGCAGCCCTTGAGGCCCTGTGAGTTTTGGTTGGCCCAAGTTGCATGAGGAGCAGGGTGACGACAGCCTCCAAAAAAACAAACATAAGCCACGTTTTCTCACTTCAAAACAACAAGCCTTCTCCCTCTCATTCCCCTAGTAAGCAGAATCTATTTGCATGAAAAAGAAACCATTTAATTAGACACATCAACATTAGTGCTTTTGAGAAATTTTCAGGTCCGTGGTTAACATAGCTTATACCTTAAAACATGGTTTACTGCTTTATTAGCCTGTAAGCCAAATTCTGTCTGCTATATTAATGTGAACTGTATGCAACTAAAATTCCTCAATACAAATGTATGTGACCATACAGTAGAAATAACTTCAACCATGTAAAAACTGAAATAAATGCTCTTGTTCATTAGCTTGTTACAAGATTCACAAATGTTATCCCATAGAAGATGTAATGTTGGGTTGCCAGGAAAAATCCATTGTTTCAGTCCTAAGCTCTATAAACATGTATATCATGCAAGTGTGCATGTTTATTAACACACACACAATTGTCTTTTATGTTCCCTGTTTTCTTTTGCCTGGTGTATCAGGTTTAAACTTTTTACTTGTGCTTTCAAGGCCCTAAAGTACTCTGACTCAGACTGCATCTCTGTCATTAATGTCTTGTAATTTCTCCTTGTTTCTCAGTAACAGTGTTCCTATTTTGCCCTCTCTTTTATACCTCTTCTGTTTTTTACTAGTCTGCCTTTATCTATAGAATTGTCTTCTTTTGTTTTACCTAGAAAAAAGAAATTACATCACTCCTAACACCCAGCAAACTGTTACAGAACCATTAAGGTAACTATGTTACCTAATTGAGTAAATCCAGTAACACAAGATCTCGTTATTATAACCTTTGTCCTTAAAAATGTGAACTAATATAATCCAGCTGCTAAATTGTATCACAGCCATTACGTTTTCCTAAAGATCATGATTCACCTTGCTTCATAAGAGCAGTCAAAGATGGCCTCTGGGATAAGTGATTTGTTAGAATATGATACCTGTGTTTCTGGGAGGACTCCAATTTGCTTTGGAGCTGTGAAAATTATGCCACCTCAAGTGCCATGCCTAATGAACTCTGTCCCAACCAGCTGAGCCAGCTTCCCTAATTTGCTGGGACACAAGTACAGTGCCAGGTTAAAGTCACATCATGAGAACAGTATTACCACATAGGAACCTAACAATAGCATTGCAATGGAATCTTTCACCCTCAATTTAACCCCGATATCCCCCTGCCCCTCCTTCCCTCTCCTATGGCAATGATCAACATCTGTCATGGTTTTTATTTCCACAATGTAATATTGTTTTAAAGAGCTATGCAAAGGAAAAGATCAATAAACCCCTCTGTATTCCAAACAGCTGTAGTTGGAATGACCTTTGGCAAGAGTTTTCTAAATTGTTGATAATTTGGCATGAATGTTAAGAACAATCTGGACTCTTTAGAAGTGCTGGAATGCTTTAAGATTTGAGTGCACACATTGTTTCCATAAAAAAAATAAGCTTATAATTCTGTGTCCAGAGATCAGCTTAGTTGAATACAGTCTTGGGTATCTTAAAATTGTTTAGAAGTATTCTGATAAACTAAGCCAGGGTTTCTAACCTGTTTTTGTTGGCTAAACAGACTCTTACCATTATTCCATTCAAGAATCTAAATTACACATCTTCCAAGGCAGCATAAAAAGGATCCATACTGATACCCATAACCTTGGAGAAATGTATTTGATATGAGACAGTGTTCCTAACTAGAACAGGATGTGCCAATCCTCCAAATGCAGGAGGAAGTAATAGAAGCATGGCTCCGTGATCTACCCTTGGAGTCAGCAGAGTTCATTTGGCTGTGAGGGGTATGTGTGCTTTGCTCTTTCAAACTGCACTGGATTTGTTGTCAACTCACTACAGGTATCCTTAAGAAATCTCTTGCCATGTAGTCTTTTACCATCATAAGTTTTAAATTTAACCAATTACATAAAAGACAAAATACTGCCCATAGGAAAGCTCCTTGTAGACATCTATTAGAAATCCAGAGTTAGTATCTCAGCCTCTTTGGTGAAACTTGGGGGTTAGGGAATAGTTATGAAATATTTTTCTCTCTAATTCATAAATTGACAGTTTTTGAACTTTTCCTTCAGTTTTAAAGAAGACTCACAGAAGCATGAGGATTTCCACTGTCAATTTTTCAATGGTCCACCTTTTCAAATAACCCAACCTTAAGAAAAAAGTACCCAACTTCACATAAAAAGTTGAAAGAGCTGTCACATCAGGCAGTGGTATACCATAAGTTATCTGTCTTCCTAAGTGGCCAGTTTACAGAAGACTGAGTATATGCCTTGGGCACCTTATTCTGTGTATACTGATATGTTTACTTAAGCTGATATGCTGACTTAAGAAAATGTGGGACAGTTAATCATGGTGCATTATTCAGTGGTCAAGAGTCAAACCATATCTTATCATATTTGTGATTTTTTTCACCAAAGTGAAATTTGCACTAATGCTTGCCCTGAGGAGTTTTTGTGTAATACATTAGCTAGACTCAAATGTATCATAAACAATTATTATCTGAAATCACAGGCATGAAAAGATACTAAATGAGTCCAAGAATATTTGATTTTGGTGCTTTGAGAGAAGGGTAGTTCCATGCATTTTCTGTTCAAAGTTAAGAAATAATAATACCACTAAATAATGTCTTAGATGCTGAAGTTATGTGGGTCAAATCTTTCACACAAACTCCTGCACAAGGATGCAATGTTGAATGTTTATTAACCTTTGCCTATTGTTTGTGTACAGAATGTCATTTCATTTATTGCTTTCTAGTAAACCTCTTGACTAGCAATAAATCTTTTTTTGCCTGTGGTTCCTCTTCCATTTCCCTCCATTTACTAAATCTGCAGCTTATGCTGCACTGTTCATCACAGACCACGGTGGCATCAAAGTGAAGGAACTCCAGGTAGTTTTAATCTGTTTTTGTAGAGAAGACAGAAATATGACCTTCCAGATATATGTCACACTGTTTATTCATTTTGTGTTACCATCTTCTCATTTTCTTCAAGGTGTTATCCAAGTTGTTATAAAGACTAAGAAATTCACACACCTATGAATGAATTATCAGGCAATGTGTGTAGAAGGGCACGCAAACACAGCTAATCAGCATGTGTGCTTTGGTATGTAGCTCAGTGCATTTCCCCAGCTTCTAACAAGAAGAACAGCTGGAAAACAAAACTAGAGAAATGTCACAAATGTCCAGCTTTGCATGGGGTAATTGAAAGACAGATTTCAGGCCACATACTTAATGTGGAGTGTGTTTTTTCATTAACAAGGAACTTACAGCAAGTATGAAACATTTTTCCATGTCCAAGAGAGTTATTCATAAGGCAGTTGCTGCATTTTCTCTTTGCATGTATTACATTGAAAGGCATAAATTACTTCATAAGAAGATGATCTTATGCAGCTATGCTACATTTCAGATATTACACCTAGCTGTGTATACAGCTATGAAAAGAATTCAAAACACAGACTGGCTGCCAGAAATATCTAACTAACTTAGAAGGCAAGAAAATGAATGAATAACAGGCTCAGAGATTTGCCAAAATGCATTTTTAGAGGACAACATCATATCAGCTCGTGGTAGTGAGTGGCTAGATTATTTTGTTCACCCAAGACAACAGCAGGACTTGCACACAAATGTAATGTACTTGGGCCAAATCAGAGAAAACAGGATACATCAAAGTGGAAAATAGATGTCAAAAATCTTCTTTCACGGTGCTCATGCTATATGCTCAAGATGTCACGACTTTCATGGTGAGATTTCGAGTAAGACACTAAAAAAAACAGTTCTGTTGCTGTCTGCCTTTTCAAAAATAGCAGGCGGGATAGGAAAACAATAATGTGGGTTTTTAAAAAAATACAAGAAATTGAGGTTAGTAGTATTGTCATAATTGAAATGGTAGTTGATGAGAATAAAAAGTCTGTTTATTAGCTTAACGAGGACCATACAGTGAAGTCTAGATCACTTTTCCATATAAAGTAGAAAAGGGAAGTCACTGGAGATGATAAAAAAGAGAAATAGAGACTTGTACAGTGTAATTTCCTGATTTTTGAGAATGTCTAAAAAGTAGACAGTTTTTGTGAAAAGATGTGTCAGAACATGTGGGAGGATGTGACAGTCAATGAGACACAAGAGAGACGATAACTGGTTTTTAGATTGCCTCTAACTGACATTAGAGAAGGAATGTTAAGAGAGAGATTCCTGTTATTTTGGAAATATTTGCTACTACTGAGAGAAAAGTTTTGAAGTAAAGAAAATACAAATATCCAGAGAAGAGGTGAAGACAATAGCTGCCTAGGAAGCTAAGGACAAAATATTTAAAAATCCTCTCCTGAGTACCCATTCAGAGAGGCCTTCTAGTTCTCCAGAATGTCTTTCCTGGATCAAATTACTTCTGCCATGCTCAACATTAGTTCAGTCTGTATCTCAGGCATCACAGTGATAAATATTTCAATCCATTGTCTTGCATATAGGCCATATGACTGGGGAACACTTAGCTACTTGGGTTTCCCCCTTAGAAACTGAATTATTTTTAAAAAAAATAAAATCTTTAAGCAAGTAAGGTAGCACAATGTTCATTGAGGATAGAAGAATTATTAATAAAATCACTTAAAAAAAGTTACTAGATAAGGTAATTTGGGCTTAATCCCATGCTTGAAAATCGGTAACACACTATTAAAAATATAGTCTGCTGGAAGAATGAGAACATGAGCATGAGGCCTTGCTAGGAAAGCGGTTCTGCAAGATGTTAAAACTTCTCAAGGCTTGAGACAGACTCTAAATGAATAAGGAAAGATTCAGTGTTAAAGCATGCCCTACCCTTTCTCTATCTGATATAATTATAGGAGAACCTTTAAAACCCTGTATTTGGCACTGTCTTTAAACACCGTAGCAGTACAGCAGCTGGCAGCAAAACCAAAACAAAAATATGTGAACCCCTCCCATGCCTCTTGCAAGTTTGGCAACACACTATAAGCAAGACTGACTGTCTTCCCTATTAATTTGATTATCAACCCAACAAGCACTGCAAAAGTCTATATGTTTGCAAAGAAAATGTTGTAGGCTTACACTCAAATTGTAAAGGGCTTCCTAAAAAGCTAGGATGAGCAATTAAAATTGCACTAGTCACCCCATACAGTAACTTGAGTTTCTTACACCTGTGTAATTCTAGTGAAAGTGACTTGTCTATTTCTTTAAAGGATTGCAACCACAGAGTTATATGGATTTTGATATTTGTTGAAATCCTGGAGTCTTATTAATTATCTTATTTGATAGATACTACTGATGTGCTTTCTTTGAGTACTATCCAGTTGAGAAGAAATATTGTTTTGATTATGTTTTAACCTTTAAAAGTAAGAACTGAAAAAAAGAAAAAGAAAGAAAGAAAAAAATAAAGAGACATCCCAGAAAACCTTCATTCCAAATCTGAAAAATAAGGAATTAGCAGGGAACCATGAAAGCAAGCTTCTTATTCTACTCTCCAGTTTTATATATGGTCTGATGGTGATAGCTATCTTTCAAGCTGTTATTTTGGCTCCCTCCATTTTTCTATACAAATAGTCACTGTCTAGGTGCATCACTTTGTGGATGTTCTGTTTTAATAAAAAGCTGTCACATACAGAGGTTTTTTTTGAGTTGGGGCAGGTTATTTTGTGCTGCATGGTGATTGTGAGATGTATGTTTTAGGCAACATCTATTACTACTGAAAGAAAAGGTTTGGAGTAAAGAAAACAATTTGAAAAAAGTGCTGCATAATACTTGTAGTATTCCATAGATTAACAACTGGTCAGAATAATAAGGTAGTCACATCCAGAAATAACAAGAAAAAGTGAACCAAAAGTAAAAGAAAAGGTATGAAAAAAGAAGTAAAAAATTGATGAGTGATGTACTTTCTAGAAATTATCACATTAGATGAAATTAAGAAAGGAGTCGAACATCTTAAATGTCAACACCATGGTCCTTTTTCTTATAGGAAGTTCATTCTTTTAAATTAAAGAAGGCCATATGTAAAGGGAAATTGTGTTGAAACAATTTCTGACAGAAAAGTAGCTGATACACAATTTTCATATTTTCCTATATGTAGTTACAATACAGAATTAAAAAAAAAACCCCTCAACAGCTATTGGATTAATTCCAGCCTGAGGTAAATCAGACAGAAGCTAGCATCAAAGATAGTTTAACCTTATTTCATTTTATATATGCACATAGAAATATTTTTTGAAAAGATTGTCCCATATGTCTTTGAACTGGAGAAAAAAAAATATTGACAGGAAATATTTCATTTTTATCACACACTGAATTTACTGGAAGGTAAAACTATTTTCTTAAAATGTCATGTTAAAAAAAAATTTAAATTTTCACAATTAACGATCTTAATGAAAGAGAACATAAAGTAGTTAGAAATTATGAGGCCAGCTATAAGCAGGGTTGGTAGCAGAACCCAAGAAACTGTCTCACCTTCCTCATTAGAATTTGTCTACTTAAAATTCTTTATAGTTCTACCAGGTTAAAAGCAAGATATTTTCATATCAGATGTTTTATTCAAATTGGAAAAATGCAGGTAAAGACAAATTAAATAAGAATTGAGACTTCCTCAGCTTCATGTCTCATGTATTTGGACTGTGTCATGCAGAACTACATCTGCAAAAGGTTTCCAGTAGTTTTCAAAAAAGTTCTCAGCCACAGCACTCCCAGAATGTTTTTGCACTAATCCCAAGAGTCACAACATGTGCTGAAGAGCATTGTCCAAACACATCTTGAATTCTGTCAAGCTTGGTGCTCTGTCCACTTCCCAGGGGAGCCTGTGCCAGTGCCCCTCCTCTTCCCTTCATGAGGAAGTTGTAGACTGCAATGTGGTCTCCCCTCAGTCTCTTTTTCTTCAGGCTGAAACAACTGCACTTTTCAGGTGTTTTTCAATACCTCCCAGGATAATCTTCTCCGTATCTTTACCAGGCACTGAAGTGAGACTGACAGGCCTGTTGTTTCTTGGCTCCTCCTTCTAGACCTTCTTAAAATTTGGGGCAATGTTTACCAGCTTCTGCTCAGCTGGGACATCTCTGGATTCCCAAGAATGGTCAAAATCATTGAGACAGGTTTTGCAATGACATCAGCAAGCTCTTTGAATATTCTTGAGTGAATCCCATCAGATGCAATAGATATGTAGGGATCCAGCTGGAGCAGCAGATCCCACACACTTTCAGCATTGACTGGGAGTTGATCATCCTTGCAGTAATGGCCCTCCAGCTCAGGGCACTGAGATCCCCTTGTTCCATCATCCGTGTTGAAGGTAGAGCCAAAGAATGTGTTAAACACCTGCACCTTGTCTGTGTCCGGGTTTGTGAGGTGACCATCCTCTCCCTGTAATGGGCTGGTGTTATTTCTACTCTGCCTATTGTCTTTAATAGGTTTGAAAAAACTCTTTTTACTGTCCCCCACATTTCTGGCCATCTTCAACTGTGATTGAACTCTGGACACATGAATTTTCTCCCTATAGTGGCAACAACATCTCTCTGTTCTTCCTGTGTCACCTGACCCTGCTTCCACTGTGCATATGCTTTCCTTTTTTACCTTATTTACAAAGAAGATTCCTGTTCATCCAAGTGGGTCTTCTGCCTTGCTTGCTTGACTTCCAACATTTGGAAATTGCATGCTCCTGTGCCCTTAGACACAAAATTACCATCACTGAAGGTGAGATAGCAAAATGTGGAAGAATTACAACATATTTATATATATATATATATATTCTCATATGTTTTGGTGACTGTCAAAGACAGGATTTTAGAATATGTGGATCTTTGTTCAGAATGAGCAAAATCCTGGTTTTGGTATTACGGCAGTATTGTAATGTCTATAAAGTTAACTAAATCTATTCCACACTTTTTTTTTTTTAGAACAATTTTTACAGATAAAACATTGTTTTTGAAGAATGTTTGAATTTTTTTTTTACCTAATTTAGGTATATTTAATTCTGTCCTCTCTATATCAATATGCACTCAATAATCAATGTATATTTATGTGTGTTTATACAAATATAAATAGCTGACATATATTTCTAGGAAATAGGCTGGTACTCCATGTCATTTTGTTCTATTTGAAAGATAAATTAGCCCATTATGAAATGCCTAAACTGGTACAAGTTGGCAGAAGAGCAACAGTATTTTTAGAGTGAGTTTATGTTTTCTTTCCTGGCTTAGGTGGCATTAGGTAGGACTGACAGAGATCAGTGCCAAGAAAAGCATATGTATGTTCATCTCAAAGAGCATTTTGATTAATTAATCTGATTCCATAGCTTAAAAAATTGTGCTTGTTTAAATGAGAAAAAAGAAATTTCAATGTATGATATTTTTACACTTACACAGCAAGAATTTTTGTTCTTTTTTCTCCTGGATTTTATGGGATTAAAGCCAAGCACATAAATCTAGTTTCTGTGTGATTCTAAAAAAAAATGAGGCAAGGTTCAGGTGTTTAGCAGCTCTTATGAGAATCTAGTATGATCAGATTCCAAAACCTAAAGACAGTTTAACCATAGAGTTTATCATTTGGCTTTAAGCCAGTATTTTCTAGAGAATGAAGGAAAAGAACAGCATTGGTTTTAACAGACTTTAATACATGTGTTACTTTCACAAATTATAGAGATACAAGACATTAAAAATACACTTAAAAATATTCTGTGTTTCTGTAAAGTTGATTAACTTACTTGAATTCTGTAAAACAATTGAGTAGTTTTCATAAAGAAGAATAGTACCATAACTCTTATTATCATCCCTGTTGTTATCATCAATATATTCCTGAATATATTTATTTCTTTTATTTTGCACTTTTTGCTTTTACAAGTAAATACAGTTGTTTATTTAACTCATGCGTATCTTTTGTAAGGTAAAAATATGTTCTCTTCAATTCAGTTACATAGGGGGCTCCCAGGAGTAGGACACAAGTAAATTCTATATATGTTGAATCAGAGGGTTCTAGTACCTACAAAGTCTACTCCTAGGCTAATGCCTTCTGGTTTCCTTTTTGCAATTTTTCTAAGGTCCTTTTTTCACAGTGTGTAGCATGTAGATGGAGCATTTGTTTACTCAAAGTTTTCAGTGTACCTTCTGTACACGAAAAGTGAGGGTGGATCTTGGCACCACTGTAGTTTTCTTTCCATATCTGTTTTGGCCTTTTTTTTTTTTTTTTTTTTTTAAGTTTCTGGGCTCTAGCTCAAAGTTACTAACCACATCTGGCATCTGGAGCAGATAAAGTTCAAGGCAGGATGTCTCAACAACCAGCAAAGATGTCCAAAAATTTAGAGAGTAACTATGTGCAAATTCAAAATCATACACTAGGAATCTAGGAATCAAGACAAATCAAATATTGCGTGACTAAATGTAAACCAATGAAGCTAAGACACACACATGAATTATTATGCTGATTCACTTAGGTCTGTGACTAATCAGGCAGAATTGACACAGTTAATTAGCACAGTAGCAAACTCAAATGGGAATGAGAGCTGGAGAAATCGGCAAACTTTGCAAAAATATCGGCAACTGGAAAAACACTTTGCTTAACACTTAATTTATTGCACAAATTCATTGCATAGCTTCCTTCTATTGCTCTGAGAACAAATAATCAGCCTAAACAATCAGAGATGTGTCTATACTAGTCTTTTGCCCTACATCTTTCAAGCATTAGTGAGGAGGCAGTCCTCATGGTAGCTGGTACAGCACTTCTAGCACCAATAGCTCCTGGCATGTGGATAGCTTGGGAGCCAAAGGCAGCAGGAGCTCTCCCATGGCAGATTGCTGCAGTTTCTCATAGTACTGTTCTAGTTCAATGCAAGGCTCAGAGCCTTTCAGGCCGAGATCCACAAAAGAATTGTAGTGCCAAAAGTGGATCTGTAGATGGTTTGAGCTTCAAAATCCAAGACTCTGATTCTTAAAAGTCCTGCTGAACTGTGTAAACAACTGTATTTTTGGTGGAAAAGCTCCTCTAATGCAAAAGATTCCAGTATTTTCAAGGACTGTCATGTTGTTAGGATTAAGACTGTTAACAGGCAGCTGTTTGAAACTGAAATGTAATCTTGTAGTCTGAAAAAAATGAGAATTTTCTGCCCAAGTACTTACCTGAGCAGCTTCACATTAACTTCAATAAAATATGTATGTTTTGACAACTTTTTTAAATTTAACAAAGAAGTGGTAGAAGTGATCTGTCTTCTGCTTTGTGGAATACCTTAGCAATTAAAGCAGTCACATAGAAGATGGTGCTAAGGGGTTCAAGACTTTCCACAAAGTGAATGAACTGAAATCCATATCTCCCTAGAAAGTGTTTTAACAATAAGGCAGTGAGGCTGTACAGTAATACCGGTTTTAGTGTGAGGGAATGCCCTTCTTTTGAAACTAGGGCACTTTAAGTAGTCCTTCATGGTTTCTGAAGTATGCCTGTGGATTTGAAGCTAAGTGAACATTTTATGTAGCTGCAGAAACATCCAGGTTTATGTGAGATATTTTTGTTATTTGTTTATATGCATACCAACATGATTAATTTAAATTCTAGACAATATAATTTCTTGCAAAGAATCCTGTCTCACCCTGTGGGCTTAAAAAAAATCCTGCAATTATTAACTCCAAATAGAAATGGAAAATTCCAACACAAAAGTAATTTAATCATAACCGTGGATTAATTTTTACATCTAGATACTGCAAAATTAGTCTTCAAGAAAAACAAAGAATGAAACAATAGATAGAGAAGTAAAGCAGAAAGATCTGTGTCTGTCAAATTCTTACGTGGGATAGTTTCTGGTCATTTAACCTAGAAGTTGTATCAGCAGGAGATGTCATTTTCTTGACATTAACTAGGAGTGACTAGTATTTAAAAAGGAGTATTTTTACAAAAGATGAGGTAAATAAAATACAGCTGAGTAACAACCTACTTTGAGACAGCTGTTCTCTTTGTTTTTCTGGCATCAGGCAGCATTTTTTGGTAACAGAATCTAAATGAATTTTCAATTCTGTGATTATGAAAGGCATATGTAGTCAGAATTAAAGTAAAATAAGGAAAACAGAACTAAAGAGAGACTTAAAATGAGAAAAGTAAACACACACTATGTGGTAACTACAGTTTAGTATACCATAACTGTGAAACACAGATGGAATATCCTGTGATAGGGAAATTGCAACTAAACATCTGTTTCTTCCAAATTTCCAAAGAAGAGTAGATTCACAAATGATGTCCAAATGTTTAAGAAACTAGACTATACAAACATGTCAGAAAATGTCAAATTCATATTCAAATTTTAGCAACTTTTTGTGTTTATAGACTGTCTTTAGTACAGTCACTGTCAAATAAACAATAGTCAATAAAAACGCAGATATACACCACACGATCCTTTAGATGTGTCCCAAGAGAAAGGACGTCACAGACTGTCTACATGTCCTAATAAAGAAGGCAAATATCCTGACTTTTGAGCAGTGGATATTATGGCAATCTTCTGTTCCCTAAGAATTATTCACAGAAAGTCTCAAAGTAGTTATAGCTCAAAGCTATAGTATTGAACTAAATCTTTGAGGTGTACTGTATTCTGTAAAATGTCTTTTACCTCAGTTTAGTGACAATAGTGGGAAGGATTCTGTGGCTTAAACATTGGCATCCACATAATTTATATGCTTTAAGGAGTAGTAGATACCCACTGGTAGATTTGACATAGAGCACTCAATAAACCCATATTTTCTGGAGCAAGAGTGAAGATGTAACCATGCACATAACCATGAAACCCAAGTCTGCCTGATGAAACAAGTGATTTCCTATAAGCAAATTAGTTTCTCTGAGGCATAAAAACTGTCTTAACCTCTTGATAGTCTTTGCAGTCCTGAGATCCAATAATTATGCTGAGGTGACAGAGCATATAGATGCATTTGTACTCATGTCGTGCACCTACATAGCTGGAGACAATGAGTTAATGAGTTCATGACATGAAATGTTTGAGATCACATAAATGATTAGTTCTTAATCCATTATAAAGTAATTTTAGATTAGGCCTGGTGCTCTCTCACCTCAGAGCAACTCATTCTAAAGACATCCTAGCCATGGAACAATAAAAGATAATAAATAAAAAAAAAAATAAAAATAAAATTTTGTGTCATACCAGGATGTTTACAGCCAGTGAGTATGAAATGAATTATTATTTCAGGATGACTCCAGGAAGATGGTATAATTGTATTTGGAAGATGGAAGATGCAAAAAAAAAAAAAAAAATGTTGCCTCCGGCGCATGAGAGTCTGTTTTTCATTTTGGTTTACTTAATGAATTTATTACTAGTGTTTAATTTAGCTGTAGTTACTGTATGCTAATAGCTGCTATATAGGTTCTTTGCAGCACAAGTACATTCACATGATTATTCACTTATGTGTCTTTAGCAGGATTTTAGCTCCTCAGTTTGTTCCTAAATGTTGACATCTTTGTATCACCAGTGAATAAAAAATAGATTTGCAGTCAGTGAAAGAATACTTTGAAGATTCAATCTCTGAGGTTTTCTGAATCTATTCTGCAAGTAGTTTTCAATAAAGTTGGTCCAAATTTTTCATGAATAGCATTTTTTCCACAGAAAATACTGGTAAACCAAAGCCACATAATTTGTATTGGCTTCAGAAAAATTTCCAGTAGCATGCTCAAGCTAATTGAAAAATATGTTGCCTATTTGGTACCATTGTGGTTTTACTGCTTCATTCTGATTTGACTTCAGGAAGTTCTACTTCTCTTGCATGTTATTGCGTGTGTCTGTTGACTTTGTGAGTACATACTGATCATACACCTGGTTCAGCCTGGAGAGGAGGAGACTGAGAGGGTATCTTATCAATGTATTTAAGTGTCTGAATGGAGGGTGTCAAGAACCAGTCCCTTTTTGGTGGTGCCAGGCAATAGGACAAGAGGCCACAGGCAGAAACTGGAACACAGCTTTTCACATGAACATGAGGAAGAACTTTGCTGTCTGGGTTATTCAGTGCTGGAACAAATTGCCCAGTGAGGTAATGGCGTCTCCCTGGAGATATTCAAAAACTTTTTGAACACAATTCTAAGTAACATGCTCTAGAGAATCCTGCTTAAGTAGGGAGGCTCCTGGAGGACCTCCAGTGGTCCCTTACTGTCATGGTTTAGGGCAAATTTGGAAGGAAACTCTCAAAGTGTTTTTTTTAGAAAGGAGATTTAAGTGGCTTTTCTCTCAGCTGGGTCAGGAAAAGGTTTTCTTGGAGAAAAGTGGAAAAAAATTATTTATTTAACAAGCAAAATATTTACAAGTATAAAAAATGAATATTAAACAATAAAACCTTTAATTGTTCTGAAGAGATGCCAAATTCAGAAAGTCCTTGTTGTGGGGTGTAGCTCAGCTCTCTCAGTCTCTTATCAGTCCCTCCTGTGCTGGAAAATACTGCCTCCTGAGCCTTCAGGAGATCACAGATGTGAACTCCTGGCGTTTTTCTGGGTTTTCAGTCTAGAGAAGGGCTGATCAGTTCCAAGAAAAAGAAAAGCCACAGTCCAGAGAACTTTGTTTCAGCTGGCTAAAAAGAAAAAAACTAACTAAAAACAAAGGAGAGCTCTCTCTGTCTGTCCATGCTGCAGACAAGAGTCTCTGAGAGAGAATGCAGGGGAGTGAGTGTCATTTCTGATAACAAACTGCATGTTTCTCTTCCCAACTTTGCTCTCAGAACCAGTCATAAAGGTGCAGAATTTAACATCCAGCATTAACATATCCAGATGATTGAGGATAGAAGCATCATAAAGTCACTGTAGGACATTTACCCATTCTGTAATTCTGTGAAACTGCAATAAGACTTGAAGTCTACCCCTTCTTGTAGTTGTAAGATTTTCCATTTGAAACGGTGTCTATTTACAGTGGTGAAGGGAAGGGACTGCCCAGAGGAGCAAAAGGAGCAGTCTGTAAATAATTCTCTAGAAAAACAAATTGATTGCATACATAAGTATACTTCTTGAATGATGAAAAGGAGGATGGGGACTTATTAATTTCCCAAGAAAGGGAACTACCTCTGATAATACAATATTTCTGCTTGATCTGGCAACTTCACAATTTCCAAAGCCACAAACTGTGCTTATGGTTCTAGGAACGGCAGTACAGGCTGTTCGCAGCAGTCCTCTGACCTTTACTTCAGAAGGAGAAACAGAAAGAAGTCCTCTACTTCTGGAACATTGCTAAGTGGAACAGTTAATTTGGAAGTTTTGCAATATGAATCCCAAGAATCAGTGACTGTGAATTACCTAAGCCAAACTCTGACGTAGAGGTACAGCCCTTCACTTTGAGAATGTTAATGATGTGGAAGAAGACTGTAATCAGCCTAAGATCACCAGAGTAAACTTCTTCAAAGTCTCAAAAGTTGTCACCTTTGTCTCAGAGATTGTCAATTGAATCTGCAATTGTGATCAGCTTTCAATTACTGAAAGAATATGGTTGCATTTTTTCACACCACTAGGCTGGACACTATTAGGAGATCAAGTGGCATATTACTTGGTAAGATATCACCTTCACTTGTAATTTTTTTAACCCAAAACTGTTGAGTGGCCTTTTGATGGCCATGCAGATGTTTTGACTGTGATGTGAAAAGGCTGGGTATTAATTGAGCATGATAAAACAAATTAAAAACAATCGCAGAAAAGAGTATTCCCCAGAAGGTTACTGCAGGTGAAATGGAATCAAGCACTGTGTCTGCTGGCAATCTCAAGTTTAACTGTTGCTTCTCATGATTTCATCAATTCATTCCAGCAGCATGGCTCAACACACTTTAGCAAGGCTTTTGAGAGGCAGCAAAAATATAATTTCAAACACCCTGGAGTGACAAACTTCACCAGGTAATGCATGAGGACGCTGACCACAGCTATGCTTTCCTTTAGGGAGTAGCAGAGACGTTATATACTTTGTCTTAAAAAGGGCGTCCACCAAGCTCTGTATTACCATGAGAAGAGCACTTCTGTACATCAGGTGATGTTGCAGAGTACAACTCATCCTCTATCTTGTCCACAAGTGTCTGTAGGATGGCCCTGCCTCATGTATCAAACAAATAAAAACATATGGTAAGGAGGACATGCCCAGGTAAAGAGCAGTTTACTAGGTGGTGCACTTTGTAACAGGTGAAGAATAAAATGCTCCCAATGGTGTCTATAGAAAAGTGCAGCATCATGAATGAGCAATCCTAGAAACTTCTGCTGAGCTTTTGGAACATGACAATAAAACTTCAGAGGCAGCAAAAATTATAACTTTTAGCATGAAAATTTAGAAGTTCTTAAAATGCATGTAGACTTATTTTTCACATGGATGTTGTTTTAAACCCTGAAATATTTTTTGCTTTTCTAGCAAGCTGGTATTTCTGTGCATTCAGGAGCCAGAACACTGATACACCTATTGTTATTTCCTTTCTTTCATGAGGAAGCACCAATGCAAGGGAAAAAGAAGTCCAGAAAAAACCTGACAGACATCACTGAAATCTATCTGTGTTCAAAACAATATCCTTATCAGACTGCATCAACCTTTAAATTTGTTCTCAAAACCCTTGTTGAACTTTTTTGGTTGTATCTTGAAATAACATATCCCTCTACTTAATCCTGTGGATGGAACCATTGAAATGGCCTAAGTAGATGTGTTCTTCTAAATCTTTTAACCTCACAGCTCTTTTTCTGACTTTGACAAAATCACATTCAGTACTGTACACACTACATCATATAATTGTTTGCTGTCAAGTCAAAGTACATTCATGCACAACCCTTCAACTGTGAAAAAGAAAATAGCAACCACAATTATAAAAATGTTTCAGAGATACTGAATAAACCAAATTATCTTTGAAAACCAACTATAAATTCACTTCTGAATGATGTAACTAAAAGCAATTCTTCATGCTTACACTATCCTTATACAAATCATATGAATGATATAGTCTCAGAAGATTAATTTTGTGAAACATTCTTTACAGAATTTCGACTTTCTTTTAATGCAAATTTAGTCACTACTTTGTCGGGATAGTATTAATCTGTTGAGCATTCAGAACTAACATGCAATGTACTCAAATTAAAAAAATATATAAATACCCCATGTTCTTAGAACAGACTGAACTGACTTCAGCTTTAGATCTCTAGCAAAATCTACTTGCCAAAGCATGTTCTCTCAGCTAGAACAAAGGACAGATAACCTTCAAGACCTTGCAGAACTTTACAGAAAATAACAGGAACTAAACTATCTAAAATTGAAAACAAAGGTCTTGCTACTTGAGTAAATGTGCATAAAGAACATTTCAAAAAAGAAAGTAGTGACCCTCTTTGAGGAAGTTAGGAGTGTGTTTCTTTGGGGGATGTCTGGTGCCAGAAGATATCTTTTGGATTGAAGGCATCCCAGAACACAAACAAATGGACAGAAAGGTTGCATTTTAAAGAAGCCAGAGGCATTTTCTGAACAAAATGGCCATTTTGCACAAAACCCCACACTGTATACAGGAGGTATGGTATTGTAAATGCAGATTGTGTCTTCAGTTATGTGAAGAAAATGAAGAAAAGATCTAGGATTTGCTCTGTGATACTAAAGTGTAGTCTTCTAATATAAACTGTCAAAAGCACTCTTCCTTAAGTAGTATATATTTTGCCCGTAAATTTGCATGAATGCACAAGCAAACACAGTCTTGTTTTGAAATCGGCGTTATTGCGCAAATTCCAGCTGATCATCTGCAGTTTTAGAAAGAGCTGAAGTTAGTGCCTGAGGCACAGCTCCATAATAATTAATAGCATAATAACAAAATTCCATAAAGAATCAGATCAAACGGCCAATATTCCTCAGTGGTAACAGTGAGCATTTTGATGTAAGAAACAAGGCAGGGCAGAATGGTTCTTTCCCTTTTGTACACATAATGGTCTAAAAAGTAGTTCAGTTTCCCTTTAAAAAGCATTATGTGTTCCCATGCCTCAGATAGTGCTTCCAAGTAAGAGAGTCATTCCTCGGCCGTTGGGCAGATCTGGAAGCATCTGTCAAAGTGTCAAAATATGCAGCTGCAGAACATTGCAATGACTAAGATATGGAAAATGGAACAAAAATAAAGTTCTCTGTTTTGGCTACTTAACCAGACAATTAAAAGAAAAATATATTTTCTATTAAATGGATATGTTGTTTGCTGTACTGAAATAAGCTTGATCCTTACTTTCATTCCCCACTTCTTAGCAAAACCCTTTGCTGAAAAGGAATGCTTCCCAGGTTTTGTCAGAAAAGCAAAAGGAAGGAGTGTATTCACAAATCTAGTGAGAGGTCACCTTTTCTTTTGCAGGAGGTTGGGATAGTCATACATTGAATATAGAGAGAGTCTGGCATTTTCTCTGAGAAGTTGTCAAGATTTGAAATCATGTCCTTTACCTCCTGAAAGAGCATTCTAACTTCCTGCATGTGGAATGGCTCTCAGCTATTCCTGTTACTGTCCATTTTATGGCAACTGCAGAAAGAAAAGAGTGAGACACTAAAAACAGGAAGGAGAAGGGTGACTCTGGACATTCACTATAGAAATAGGCACCTAGACTCCCTTTTCACTGAAATAATATTGCTTTCAAGGGTAAGTATAGAAAACCTTCCACTACTAAAGCAAATTCATTTAAGAGGCAGGAGATGCAAGTAGTCAGCAAGTTATGAAATTGTTTTTTGCAACTTTAATCTCAAACAGACTTTTCTGCACAAGCTGGTGCTTGCTATGTATATGTTCACATTTTGGGAAATAAAAATTGTGTCTCCTTTTTCCCTTTCCTTATTTCTGATGTATGAAAGCATGCAAAATTTTCAGTAAGTTCATTGTATTCAGTACTTTGTTCTTTAACAAAAAAACCTTACCAAGCTTAATAAAATTTTACTGGAAAAAAGATTCTAACCACTGTGTATTGATTTACAATTTTTTTTTTTCGATTTCTCTGTACTTGAATGCTGCCAAGTTTGGCTTTTTGCTCCCTCTAAATGCTTATTATTGTATGAGGAAGCATTAAGCTTAATCCTGTTGTGGTTAAATAAGAAGGTTTAGTAATTTCATTCCATGACTTCAACTGTTCTTAGCCATGCATGCGTGTCTCTTGCTACTGTTTGATCTGCTCAGAAGAGATTTGGTTCAGAATGTCATCTATATGGAGATTCAGCATAGTTATGAACATATGATTTCGGGGCTGATAACAAAGATATTTGCTGTAAGATTGCATCTTCTTCGTTGTAAGTAGTTAAGGAAGAGAACAATAAAGCATTTTTGATGGTCATGTCATGGGCCTAAATTGCTCAAGGGATGGAGCCATGAAAAAAGGCAAGTGAGACTGAAGTATTCCCCACCAGGAGGATTCCAGGGGAGCCAGTGAGCAGCAGTCATCTGGAATAGTTAAAACTCCAGTCACAGACATGCAAAAAATTAAACTGAAACTAGGTCATTTGCAGAGAAGACTACAAGGGTGACAACAGAAGTGGAGGACCTAAGTTATGAAAGGTAGTGGAAGGGTGTGATTTATATAACTTTGTAAAAGGAAAGCCGAGAGGGGCTAAGATTGCTCTCCTCAAGGATAAACACCATGAGGGAACTGATCTGTTTAAGTTAAAGAACAATGCTGGCACAAGAACAAATACATATAGACTGACCCTTAAAAAAATCTTGGATTGAACATTAGAAGAATATCACTAACTATTATTAAACTGTTCTTCAAGAAGTCACAGCCATCCTGCATGGTGTACACTTGCAGGTGAAGCTAAAAGATTTACATCTCTGAGTGAGAATGCACAGTCCAGAGGATGAAAGAGTAGCTCTGTAGGTGTATTTCTCTAGAAACACCAGTGTTTTTCTCCTTAAATTTGGTTTGCCAAATGAGTCTGAAGTTTTATTACCATGAATCCAGTTGTAAAGGCTCTCTTCCAAGCTCTCTTTCAACCATGTATTCCCAGCTTATGCTCCCATTAATTTCTTAAAATATAGCTGACAGAAGTTCAATTCTTCTGTACTATGATATAATTCAATTCAAGAGAAAATTATTGACTTCATACAGCATTTACTTGCTGATCTGCTCTGCCATGTGTATCTGGTCATAAGAGATGATCATAATAGTACCTTCTAGGCTTAAAGCCCATTAATCTGTGGATGACCTGACCATGGGTTCACTGGAAACCAGGGTTTCACTGTTTTTATAGTCAACAAGCACATTTTTTAAACAGCAAATTATTTTTGCCAACAGGAATTTTGAGGTGTCAGCTATAAAAGCTGCCATAAGCTTTCTTATGACATTGCAAAGAGAAAGCAAAGGGGCTTTGAAAATTACATCATTTACAATAGATTATTTACTTTTGGCTGTCAGTAATGAAAGATTTAGAGCCTAGCCCAAGTTTTATTGCAGAACAACATTAAGGGTTATGAACTTAAAGGCACCTGTTTTTTTTTTATGTTTTAGACTAATATGACATTTGCTGTCATATGCTGTAATATTTTCCTTGCAGGTAAAGCCTCTGTTCCATTATCAGCATTTTACTGAGGAAAAATAAATCCAGCTATTGAAGACTTTCTCTAAAATATCTTCACTGTCATAGGGAACACAGGTAAAGGAGCAAACACTTGGCATGAAAAACGATAAGGTCTGTTGAGAAGAGTATAGTTAGATAAAAGAAAATAATTTTTCTAGAAGAAGCTAACAATATTTTAGTTACCATCTTTTTGTAATTAACATATCACTGAGGTCTTAGTAATTTTTTATTTTTGTAACAAAGAGTTGAGTAACACTTTAATGATGGAATGAGAACTGTGCTCCTAAAATGGGACAAGAAAGGATATTCAGGTTAGGAAGGAAATACAATGGAACTAAGGGTAAACACAGTTGTAAGAAGAGGGACCAACTTGTCCAGACTAATTCCTGTTCCCTTCATTGAATAGTAGGTGAAATACCTAGTACATATTTTGGTGCATGTTATCTTTTATTTTTTAATGTGCCATTGAAGTAGTGTGTGAACTGAGTTCCTGAAAATCAATTTTTGGTCTCCAGAAGAAAATTTTCAATATATGCAGGTTGACATATAGACAATATTTTGTCTGCCTCTTGTCTGTGTGTGTCCATCCTTAAAAAGACTTAGCAGCAATAAGAAAGAGTAAGAAGGGTGTTGAATATTTGCAGTTCTGTTGCAATGTGTGGCCAGACCTCAGGGAAGAACTCAGAGGGATTTCATATGACCTGGCAGTGTTTTTTGGGATATAAGAGCTTAAAATAAGAGGTTTGAAGTCATATTTGTTTGAGTTTCCCTCACATGTGCCACTACGCTCCCTCATGCAGGAAGTGAGAATCTTCACAGGAGAACTAAATTATGGAATTTCAACTGAAAAGCATCAGGACTAAATTCTGGCATGCAGATATTTCTCTGGGACATGTTCATTTTAGGTTGAAAATTTTTTTTAGTTAACTCACTGAAAAGTAGGCTTTCACTTTAAAGTCCCATCCCAACTATTCTGATTCGTGAGATAATTAACTGCTAGGGGTCTTGCTGAAAGGTGTTTACTGGCAGAGGTGAATACAAAACAAATGTAGAACAAGTGTGTTAATAAGGGAAATGAGAGACAAACTTTTAAGAGCTTCCTGTTCTCCCCTGAGATCTGGAAGAATAAGCTGTACCTCCAGCACCTCCCTATGCTCTCTGTATCATCTTGGCAAACATGCCATCTACTAAGCCCTGAAGCAGAGGAAAAGCCTTCTTCAGGCCTGCAACAACATTTATAGGGCTCCTATTTCAAGCAGATATTTAAAACGCAGATTGATGCAGAATGTACTGTTCAGATTAGTGCATAAGATATATCAAATACTTTTTGGTTTCTCAGTAAACTTAGTAATTTTTCAGTTTAGAGTAGGTTAGATAGATCAGTGGTGATATTTAGACAAAAAAAAAACAAACCCAGAAGCCTAAGAGGTCACCATCAGGCGGATTACCTGCTGCTAGAACTTCCCTGAGACTGTGAAATGGCTCCCACATAGCCAGCCTGACCACTGGATGTTGTGAGAAGCATAAGGAATGGGACTAACACTAACAAAACGAAAAAAAAAAGAATTGTATTCAAGGTAGGAGACACATTTTGTAACTTTCTTCTTGCTTACATATGCTTTTGGAGAGTATCCATCTCTGTCCGATGCTGCTTTCCCTGTGAAGGGCTGTGTTTGTATATTATCTGGCCAGGGGCCTTCACCTCTTCTCAGTCCCTCTGACAATGGGGCTAAATATGAGGATGGTTTTTCAGCTCACCATGATTCCCCTCCTTGGGAGTGCCACTGCCTGTGTGTCCAGAATGTGTCAATGTCTGTGGATCCCACAGGCCACGGCACACAGCCCTGTCCCAGCAGGTGACAAGGGGACGGGTGGTTTCAAGGGGCCTGTGGCAGGGCCTGGGGAGCCACCTGGGCCCAGTGCATGTCACCGGCCCGGCCTGAGCGCTTGTCACAGGAGGCACCGTGAGCATCTGTGGGTCTGGGATCTGGGCTGCCTCCCTGGACCAACCCTTCCCAGTGCCCAGCTGGCAGTCCCCGATCTGCTGGATGCTGGGAGAGGTCCTGAGGCTCTCACCTGACACAGAAATGGAGTCTGAAGGTGGGAAGGAATGTGACACATTCTGGACACGTGCACAGACAGACAGCGTTACTTACCTGAGCAAATATTTGCATTTAGTAACCCATGCCTTTTTAAAGTTCTGATCTCTGAGAAGAAGTACTCAGATAAGTCAGACATTCAGGTGACTTCTGCAAGGTGAAAGGAGGGGGTAGGTACTGTCAGCAGTGTGTCTGTGGTCACAGGGAGCATGAGCCGTGGAAATCAGGGAGGAGGGAGCTTGAAGTGGAAGGTGAAGACTGGATGAAAATAATGGACTAGTGGGTTCCAGGAAGGAATAGCAGCAGGCTGTTCCAGACCAGAAGCAACAGGAAAAATGCTCTGCTCTAACATTTTACACATGATATTGACACCTATGTTTAATCCACATAGCTGCTGAACTGCACTGGATTTTAGTGAGTAATCTGGAAGTTATAAATGGACAAATATGGTAACTATGTGTGATCTACCTGTCCTTGCACCCAATAGCAGAAACTTGGAAAAACTTGTGAAAAATGTATCCCTCTCTCAGATGCTTTAGGCACTTTCAGACTTAGTGTAAGGGTTTTTCTACAACTTCATGATTGCCTGTGATTCCGTATTAGACAATTTGCTGTCTTTGCTACTATGTTCTGGTACTAAAAGTTCATAGAGAACCCCACTCAGCTGGCATACCCAGTTAATTTGCTGGGAACACACCCATTCACTGATAAAATCACCCATATTTGTCCCATCCTCACCTCCCCCCCAAAAAACAAATATTGTCAAGGTAAGGAATATTTCTTTCTTTTGTAGCCACACCCAGCATACTGTAACCATGACTCAGTCTTGTGTTCATCCTATGTGGCAAAACTATCAGCCTCATTTTGCAAGGATTGGAATAAATAACCATATTTTTCAGCTGAAAGCATAACAACTATAAATATTTCCTTCCAGAGGAAGACTATATCAAAATAATTTTCTGAATATCCTACTCTGAAATATTTCTGATTGTGACTATAATGTGAGGTGAAACTCTACTCTTACTTGCAGTCCTTTAAAGCTGGAACAAATCCATTGACTTCAATAAAGAAATTCCAGATTTATGTTTCTTTAGGCAGAACTTGGCTGGAGTCCTTATGGATGAAAATTTTTCACAGGATTACAACTTTTAATATTCATGAGATACCATAAATCCCTAAGGAAAACTTTTGTTTTTATGTTAAACTCTTCTAAAACACCTATTACATATGCCAATAGTATATGAGAATATCAGGGGAATATAGGGCTTCATTGCTTCTTTTATGTCCAAATTCAAATAATTTTGAAATAATTCTCATTTATAAACTAGAAAATTGTGACAGGTCACAGCATTTTTTTTTTTGCCTCAGAATCAAAATCAAAGGATCTTATTATACAGTTAGTATACAAAGCTATCATCTTCTAAAGATCAGATCTTGCAAATATTTAGACATGTGCTTAAACTTTAGTAGGTAAGTAGCTTCAATTCAATGAAACTACTCATATACTATTCCTAGTCATATAATGTTTACTTGTAAATTGAGGCACTTTGAGAATATATATATATATGTGCATATATATATATATATATATATATATGCATGCATATATATATATACAAAGCCATTATTTGTGTTTATTTTATCTGAACACCCCTGTCATAAGAGCATGCTGATCTGTAACTAATTTAGCCTTAAGCATAATAATGATGATAATGAAGAAAATACAGGAGCATGGTCTAAACATCTACAGAATATGCAATGAGGCATAAACTAGTATAAAGGTAAAACATGGAGATGAACTTGCAGGGAAATGTTTTGATATACTATGTGAGGACAGAAAATATGTGAAAAAGAGACAGAAAAGCTATGAATGGTAATAAAATTGCCTAGGTTAATTGGTATAAGTAGCTTTTTTTTGAATTTGCAGTTATTCATTGTTAGATAAGATTGAATTTTCTATACTCTAGATCTATCAGAAGTAATTTATTAGATGTTGGAATGGTCATGAAAGGTTACCAAGAAAGGGGACAAAAGCAACATTGAAGAGATCTGTTGATCTCCATTTATAATTTCTTGTTAATATAGGTTCTAGAATTGGCACCACCTAAATATGAACCAAATCAACACACTTCAGTACTTTTCCCAAATATATTTTTTGAAATCTCAGTAAAGCCAATGTGGTGTTTGACAGTTTTACATCAAAGTATAGATTTCATTTCACTTCAGTGGGTAAAAATATATTTATATCTTGTCTTGTGATTTATTAAATTTGTGTCACTGAAGGAGAAATTTAGCTGTACAAGTAGTATTTCTTATTCCTTATGAATAATACATGGAAATTGAAAGGAAATCCACCCGTATGTAGGACAATAAAATAATGGAGATATTTATTATTTTAAATAGCTAACCTCAGATATGTATGCATGTTTGGATAAATATATAGCCAAACTACTCTTCTAACTTGTTTTTTATTCAGATAATGTGCATATTTGTCTTTTGGTTTATTTATTTAATATTGATATCTCTCATTAGTCTCTTAAAAACAAATATTCTAGAAGTTCTGTTAATTCTTTAAAGTAACTGTACAGTCTCTTGCTTTAAAATAGAACTGTTTTGTTTAATCTAAGACAGCTGTGACAGCATGAAAAAATGAAAACATGGTGTAAATATTAGCATTCCACTTTGTCTCTTAGCTTAGTGACAGAAAATCATATGAATTTTTATGTTAGGAAGAAGACTCACATCTCATATAAGATCCATGTTATTTCTGTATAGAATGTATTTTAATGAAGATTCTAACAAATATTACAATTTTATCTGGGATGGAAAAATTAAACCTATTTCGTATGGGTGGACCCAGGTAAAATATACTACTTCATTAGGCACATAAATCACAAATATTCTTTCAGTGTTAGATAAAAATTGTTGTCTTGGCAAAATTTCCAGATCTTAATAAGACCAAGGAAGCAGCTTGTTTCCTGAGATGTGAAACAGTCCTACCTCTTCTCTTCTTCCCTTTTCTTAAAAAAAAAAAAAAGTTAAAGGAATTAAGTACAACTATCTTCTTTCTCTCTGAGATCAATTACAAAGCAGCAATGTCAAATATGTGTTTCCACAAAATAAACCCCAAGTCATTGCAAACTAGAATACACTGCAAAGAGATCATGTAGGACCATTATGCTTATCTTATTTACACCACTGTTCTTTCACTGTCAGAAGTAACTGTGAAGGGAGGGCATAACAAATTTGTCACTTTTCTGATCCTTAGTGGCAATCATGCATAGGAACATGCATTGTAATGCCACTTTACATATTAGCCTTGGATGAGTGTTGCTGTGGATTGCTCTTGATTTACACCTCCCGCTGTTCCAGCTGTCATGACTAGATCCTTAGTCTGTCGTCTGGATTTTGTAATTCACCTCCATTGGATTCATCATCACATTAGGATGTGATCCATTGGTTTCTATACTTTCTGATTTCTCTTCCTAACTATTGCACCACCAGACATGCAGTGAGACCAAGAACATAGAATTTCAGATAGAACCCTGTGAGCTAATGAGATTTTGGTTGACAATGGCCTATGTTGATACGCTAGTCTCACTGATTCTGAGCCTCACATAAGAGACCTCTTGCTAATGGAAGTTTTCTGATAATTATTTGTGACTAATTTGAAAAGATAGTATCACAATACACTCCCTCTGCCATTTCCCATTAAAAATACCTCAGACAAATAATGTCCTCATCATTAGGCCTGAGGCATACTTGTGATAATCTGCTAATAATATCAGTGTAGGTTAGAGATTGCTAACACTTAACTCATCTGAGCTCAGTTTTTATCACCAGCCTTGTCTGATTGTGAATACCTGCCTAAGACTGTCATGCAGGCCTTTGTATTGTGTGGTCTAAACCATTTGACTGCTTCTTTTGGCATAGTACCCTCTTTGTACCTTTGAATATTCTACTGCAAATTTACTGAGGTCTTGCGACTCACAGCAGTGTATGTTACACAGAAAAAGTCATTCTTCATATCCTACCTGCAAACAGATTTTCAGAAAAGCAATAAGTAATTGCCAATTATGCAGTCCTCTCCAAAACATCTATACTGTGTATCCATCTCAAGAAGCACTGACTTTTCTCATCTGACCAGTTTTTGTGGAATTATTATTATGATTTTAACATCCTGTACAGTACTCCATTAGATGTGACTCATGGTATGTAACAACAAAACAGCTCTCTGTCTCATCTGTTCCATTTTCTGCTGTTGAAACTTTATGTGCTGTAATTCCTACTGGCAAATATGGCAGCCAGGTTTCCCTTCTCAGTTTCTATAAAATTTCATTCTGCTTCAGTCAGAGTTCACTTTATTTGTACTGTAGAAATTTCCAAGCTATCTTTGCATGCTGGAATGATGTTTGGGCTGGAGAGATTAGTCTAGAAAAGAATAGAGTGCCTGAAAAGTAATGTGATGTCTGGAAAGTCAGACACAGGAGAGTTAAAGCTATGAACTTGTGTCCATTTGTTGGACAGCAAGGACTCACATAATAGAACACTGTATCTAGTTGCTGTAGGGCTCCATCACGTTTCTCTGGCCACTGCCAAGTTATCCCGTTGTCTCAGCAAAGCCGTCTTCCCTTGGGTACCCTTTGTGGTTACTCTAATTATCTGCAGAATCTTTTGTACAGCTTCCTGTACTATAAAATTTTCATTTTAACTTCTGCTGAAGTCTTCATCTTTGCTGTCATCTGTCTAAATTCCTTTTTTATTTACCATCTTTTAGTCTTCACTTGAATTAAATTAATATTTTCTGCTTGGATATTTGCCTTCCCTTTCATCTGTTTCTGATCATGTTCCACCTTGATTGACATTGTAATTATCATGTCCCAGTTATTACGTGGATGTCTGTAATAACTCCATATGTTTCACTGTTGCTTTGTTGAAACAATTTCCTCATTGCCCTTGTTCCAGAAGCTAGATGTTATCTATCTTGTAGCTGCCTCAGGAGTTCCATAGTCTAGAGGATTCCTTGTTTAAACAAACTTGCCAATATTGGTCTTTTTTGTGTGTCAAGTAAAGTAAATATGTTTTCACCAAGTAGTCTATGCTGAACATCTGTTCATGAACAAATGGAATAATGCTTAGAAAAGACCTGGGATTAAGACAAATTATGACTTTTTTAGCTGTGACAAAATAATACATCTTTTTTATTTGTTCATTTCATCCTTGACTGTGGTCTGTGGGATACTTGAGTACAATTTTGAATCTGTCTCATGCAAAGAGGCATGATAATAATGGCTGACTGATACATGTACTCTTCTGGCATGTTTGCACAACTGCAAGGGTTTGAAAAGTACAACTGGGGTTTGTGTGTATGTGTGCTGGATGCCCTTAAATTCAACACTTGTATTAAAATAATATGGTTTCTCAGTCTGTCATGAGAGAACAAAGAGCTGAAGACTTGACCTTAAGTGGTGTTCAAGTGCCTGAGTTTGGAACAGCTATGTCTTACAGGTGTAACACCAAAGTAGGTGGTATTTATTAGCACCTGGCATCTAACTCAAAAGTTGAACTGAGGAAAACAGAACTTCAGGCCAAGTATCACTTTTGATTACCAAAATGTGGAAAATACGTCTGCTGCATATACTCAACTACTTTTCCTGCTCAGTGCTAATTTGTTTTGGGTTTAAGCAGAGTAAATTCCAGGCATACATTTTAAGTATTACCATAAGCTAAACTTAATTCTAGTCTGCACATGGAGTCATAACAATCCAATTTTATAAATTTTGCAACATGCAGCTCTGAAGGCTGAGCAAAGCAGTACTTGGGTGCTATAGCACACATGCACTGTTCCACTGTGTGAGCTATTGATGTCCCTTTTATTCTGGCTATATCTGCCTTGGTTGGTAACAAGTTGTTGAGGACATCCATGCAACACGTTTGCAGTGGGAGAGATTACTTCAGATAAGCTCTTGGCTCACATGAAGTGAATGTCTGTTATAAGCTGAAGTGTTACTATGTGGAAGTGAAGTCCTGCACTGTAAATATGTCTCACCCAAAAGTGTTTCAATTAATGCATTCTGAGACTGCCCTGCAATGCAAACCAGCATGTAGTAATTGGAGGCAACTGAGGGACTTCCTTCATGAGGCTGCTTTTGTTTTGAAATAAATAAGAAGCTGTTTTAATTGCTGACTCAAAAATGATGTGACATTCTCTAGGATCCTTTGAAATGACAGAATAGTACAGATGGGACAAGATTTCTATTTCTGTGCCTATGTCTTAGAAGATGTGTCTTTTCTAAAGTCTCCTATTCCTTTATCCTGCTCCACTCTGACTACATATCTTTTGGTACTTCGAAATACATAATTGCTTGCCTCTCACTCAGCTATATTACAAAATTCTGTGTGCTTTTCTTTCATATATATAAAATTGATAGTCTGCAATTACTTTGAAGACTTTATCAGAATCAAAGCTTATTCACAACCATTACATATAATGAAAGTCTATTATGAGCTTTGAGAATCTCTATTATGAGCTTTGAGAATCCTTGCTTCTATGAATATTAAAGCAAAGCTTTTAAATAACTCAATATTATATTGTTTCCTGGTGCCTTGAGCTGTATGAGGAGTCATCCAAGCATCTCTACTTCTCTGAAAAATTGCCAAGAAATTAGACTGGAAATCACTGACAGTTGTCTATTGTATTTTAGTAATATTGTTTTTAAGTTTGTTCATGTGTTTTTTTGTCTTGTTTCTTTAATTTTATTTTGTCATCTATCTCTCTGTTTATTTATCTATCTATCTATCTATCTATCTATCTATCTATCTATCTATCTAGTTTAGTATCTCTTATTGCTTTAACCCAAATGGTGTCACTTCTAATACAAGGTTTCCCAGCTGTTGGTTAGTCAGGAATTCAGAATGAGCCCAAAGGATGATGAAAAATTCTGTCACCAAACACCATTCTTTACCTCTAGTTCTCCAGACTAAGTATCTGTTTGTATGAGAGCTGCTTCCAGCTTCTAGCAGAAGCTTAGCTGCCAGAAATGAGTCATTGTAATGCATTGCCATTACAGAATAACATTTTGTGATAGCGTAGGAGTTTGGGGGTGCACTTATACATCTATATTTTGTGTAGTTGTAGAAGGATCAGATTGCCTGTTCGTAGTGGAGCACAGGACATTCTTGAAAAAGATGTAGCACTTCATCCATTTAGATAGCTTTATGCCATTTAAAAGGTGACTCAAGTAAGCAAAATACTTAAACATTTAATTATGATAGCTTCATGTCGTTTAAAAGGTGACTCAAGTAAGCAAAATACTTAAACATTTAATTATCTAAGGGATCACAACCTTAATATAGATTAATTTAATTGAGGGTAGAAACATGGGTAATTACAATCCTTTGGGAAGAATCAGTATAGCTTTACTAAAGAGAAGTCCTGCATTGCAAACTTCTTGGTAATCTGACTGCTAGTTTATCTCTCCAATGACTTGTGGGGTATTTGTCCAAAGACTTTTAAGGGGACTCAGTTATCATGGAATTAGAGAGAAGGTCCCATTGATAAAACACTGGTTAAAGATAATCAAAATAGAATTTGTATGTTTTCATTATGAGAGAGGTTACCACCGTAGTTCCACTGCACTCCACAGCATCTTGGATAAACATCTTGGCCTATCAACTTATTTCTAAATTATTTAGAAAATTATTTTCTCAGTGGGTGAAAGAGTTTTCAGATAAAATGATTTATTAGAGCATTTAAAGACAGCTAAAAGACCTTAGATACCTATGTGATAATGTAATGAGGAGGCAGCTGACATTCATTTTAGATATGTATAACAAGATGCATGTAAGGAAAGAAAATCCTAGCTTTACATGAGGCCTGGGAATCTGCAACTTTGCTCCTCATAAGTGAACCGGTGCTATGATGAATAACTCTGTCAAAACATTGACTTAACATTCAGCAGAGGACAAAAAGGAATGTTAAGAATTATTACAAAAGGATGCAAGAGCAAATGCCAAATAAATGTTTATGCCATTTTGTAAATATATGATTCATCTTCTCCTAGAATTCTGTGATTTTTTTCCTTATCTCACTTGAGCTGAATATAGACCTACAACAGAAACCAAAAAAGTTCAAGGAACAACAAGGACGATCAAAGGTATAAAACAGCTTCAGAATGAATAATGACTAAACTCAGTGTTCAACTGAGAGATGACCAGATAGGCATATGGCAAAGTTCTTCAGGATCATATCTGGAGACGGTTGTGTGGAAGCTAGAGAGAACTTTCACTGTCTTTTACAGGATGGGAACTGGGGGCTCATGAATAAAGCTGTATTTTAAAATAGAGAGAGGTGTTTCATCATGCAGTAGTGTTGCATATATTTTGAACTTTTTGCTAAATGATATTTTATATTAAAAATAAACCTGTGTTCAAGCAAACTGGAGAGACACTTAGAAATGTAGTGCAGTACCTGGGAGGGGTTATTAGATAGATAGACTACATGATATTTGAGAAATTTGATAAACTGAAAATGACTGAGACTAGGAACATATTAGAGAAAATATAATCTGTGCTTGCCCTAAACTATCTTTTTCCTCATTACTTCCTTTGTCTTTTCAAATCAGGATACTGGGATACTAATTTTACTCAGAGCCCATGGTCTCATACTTTTCTGGGCTTCAGTTCTGGTTCATTATTTATTTACATTTTCTATTTATTACTTATTTATATTATTGTAAATTAAATCAGTCTCTACATTAGTGAATTTCAATAATCATTTCATCGAAACTGATTAATTTACAGTAGTATTAACAAATTTGTCCAAATTTGGTTCTCTGTTACGTGCAAGCAGGCTACCCACCTCTCCAATAAACACATTCAAATAATAAAACTGTAAAATAATAATATTCATGTGATTAATGAGGAGTATGAATAAAAACATGTACATATTTACTGGAAATTATTGGATGAGCTTTGTCATTTAACTAAGTTAATTAAATTTATATTAATGCAATTTGATAATTATTGTATATGAGTTTTTATGTGTAGTTGTTTCTTCTAGGTTTGTACTGACTTGGCCTGCTGTTCAGGAGCCATGGTAAAGGTGTGGTACTACAGGATAAAGTGCAGAGTTGCATTAAATTTTTACTTAGAATGTACCTAGAGACACTGTTTCAGAAAATATATATCTGAAAGCAAGACAGGAATAAGATTGGTTCCATGTAGGTTCTTTTGGAAGGGAAAAGCAAATTTCTTAATATTTAATAAACAGTAATAATTTCAGAGTACTAAAAGCAGGCATCAGGCTTCACACTCTTACCAACTGCATGCAACCACCACTCCAAACCCCGCAATTATAAAAACCTCACTCTGTCTTTGATTATTAAGTAAGCCTTTACCTCAGGGTAATTACTACAAGCAAAATGCATGCAGTGACAAGGAACCTCAGCTTTTCTACCAGGTAAATAAATATAAAGCAGAAAGAGACACCTGAAGGCATACTACTAACCTAATGTATTTTACCTAAAAGCAAAACTGAAGAATCTTGCCTCTACTAAGTTTTTCATTCAGCATAGGTCTGCAAATGAATGCAAAAAAGAAGCAAAGTGAAACAACAATAAGAAACAGCTACTCTCAAATTACCATTTTCTAAAGCAACAAAGCAGGTAAGTATCTCCACTAAAAAACCTAAAGCATAACAAACAATATTCTAGGAACATTACATGTGTATTTTTCATCTGGAAAATCAGGCAAACCACCAGAACCCTGGCTTGGATATTTTAAAGAATGTTAACCTTATGATTGCTTGCCAAGAAAAAAGTTACTTAGTTTAAAAACTTCTACATGATTAAGTCTAATTAGCAAATTTTGCCAAGAAGGCCCTTAACAAGGGACCAATATCTGTCCCAACACATAGTCAACTCCCCTCCTCCATAGTTATTTGCATCCTAACAGTTCAAGAAACTTCCTTGTTTTGTAATACTAACATGATAAAAATCACCAGACTATTCTCAATGTAATCATTAGACTTATTTGTTTCCAGATGAGCTGTAATTTAGAGCTCAAGTAAACAAATGAATTCTCACACATCTTGTTTTCTCCAAAAAATCATTACTCAGTTTAACTAGCACATGATAAATAAGATTGCTAGTATGAGGTAAAGTCCTTATGAAGATAAATCTGTTCAGAATTTCAACATGAATTTAGAGATCAAGGTGGACCTTTTCTGTAACACAATCTGCTGTGGTGAATTGCTAATGTATGAAAGCCACAAATTGCCTGTCTTCATTAGGAATTTATTAGGCATTTGTTACCTTAGGTGACAACACACTTAGTTTCCTACTGAAGACACATCTCCATGAGAATGACTTCCATGCTTGGAAAAGAATTTGCTAGCTGCAGGCAGGTAAGTAAGTAAGCAGGTAGACACAGGCACACAGAGCTTACAGTCATTTGGACTACTTGTCTGCTTCAAATTAAGCAGCAGTTAAATGTTTTGTGGCTCATAGCCCAAATTTTGGAATTTGAGGCCCTTCTCATTCCCCCATTGGTTTGAGAGAGCCTGCTGTCAAGACCTTTGAAGACCATCTTATGCAGACCTTTAAAGTTTTCCTTAGAGAACTCTACAGAATAGGGCTTTGGTAAATGTTTGTCTTTTCAGCAAGAAGTTCCTTATTTTTGTGTGTTTTGGTGTTTTCTTCCTTTTTTGTGTGTGTTTCTTTACTTGGGAGTACATTCACTTGGTGGTAGGAAGTTTGTGGCTCTTAAAGAACAAATACTGATTATGCTATATGGATAAATAACAGCTAAGATTGATAAGAAAACTGGTAGTAACAAGTATCTAAGCAAACTGAGTGGACATTTACTTGTTTTCAAGAAAGGAAAATAAGTTTGGCAAATGGCAAGATTCCAAGTGCTGTAGCTAGAACATGCCATAATTAATTTCATATTTTTTTCTGATGTATGTCAGATAATGATTCATTTTGCAATAACTGTTTAATACAATGCATGACTTCTCTCTGTTTGTTCCTGTTATGGAAGACTGAAAACAAAGCAACGTAGGAAAACATTGTCTATGCCAGTTATGGCTACAAGAAGGCAGGAGATACAGGAATGGACTGATGGGGTAGAAAGGTTCTTTTGCAGTTAGGGGAGAGATTCTTACAGTAATTCCTCTTTCAAGTGAACTTTTTGTATGTCAGTCATGTAGTGGTGACCCCAGTGATCACTCAGGACACTTGCCCATAGCACCACAAATATTTTCAGTCTCCTAATAATACAGAGTAAAATTCTTGACTTCTTGGTAAATATTTGCTGTCTTCTGCAGGAATTGTAGGAATAAAAAATATTTCAATTAGCCAATATACAAGGTATTGTTTACATACATTATATAAGCATACATGTACATAGGTGTATGTAAACAATACAATTCAAAATAATCAGGTGATATTCAGCCATACCATGTGCTTTCATCTATTTTCACCTAAGTGATCTATCCACTGGGCCCAGTGGAAAACAGATGACACACTTCTGAATGAAAGCTCCAACAGTAATTGTCAGAGGGAGAGTTTTGCTGTGACAACTGTACGCCTGGTGACATTGGACTTTGGCAGGAAAGTGCTGAGTACATTCAAGATAAGAGTTCTGTAAATTGATTTGATACTGTATTTTGCTTGAAGATTTTATTGTCCTACATACCTTTCTTTAAGCAAGGACAGTTGTGCATATCAGTAATTCATCAATTTCATGTATGTTCTAACTAGAACAAACTGTGAATTGAAACACATGGTCACTATCATTATGGAACTGCTCAGGGAAGGCTTCTCTCCTCAATGTTTTTTCCAGGGGAAACAAAATTATCAACAAACAGTTTAATATCCTCTTTTTCAAGGCAGTAGCTTGACATATTTCTAAGTCAACTGGAAATACTCTTGGCAGGATTACTGAGTATAAATTTAACATGTAACAGTGAACTTCTTGTTTTCATAATGTCCACAAGAGTATGTACACAACTGAGAGTTCTAAATTTAGGAGATTGCTTTAGGCATAAAAGATGTTTATTTTTACTGAGCCAAAGACCACAAGAAACAAGTCTGTTTTGTAGAATAGATAGTACAACATTTTCCTCCTCCATCACTTCACCAGGTGAATTTTCAGGGTGAAAGATTTCTCCATCCTCTTTTTCCTAGATTGTGTGAAATGAGATATTCATGACAGGTATGAAGACTCTTCAGTGGCACCAAAACCTGCCTTTTATGTATTTTTGAGTTAACAGGATCAAGTGAGAGACAGTAGTACATCAACATTCTCAAAACAAGCTGATATTCAAATGAGTGGGTGAAACTGGTGAGATAATGATAAAAGAAAGCTTTCAGGATAAGTGATCTCACTGTGGTTTGTGTTTTATTATTCTTAAATGCACCATAACCATTCCCCATCCTCCTCTGAAGACATGAAGTCAAATTCTTTTACACTAACTCCCTGGAATATATCTTGTCTTAAAAAATGCTTGTCAAGGCAACTCATTCAGACTTTTTCAGGGAAAAATGAGAAGTAAACAAAACAAAAAAAAAGGGAAACAACAAATAAATGAAATCTTTCTCCATGTTCATGGAAAAAAATCTGAATTAATCAACAAGAATGACTTATTTCAGATTTCAAAAACTTCCACATTCAGAGGGCATTTAGCCATAAGTTTGGTGCAAAATTTTTTTCACCTTTCACAACAATCCCCTTTCCAATATTATTTCTTCTAAAGAGTAATTGCCATGGTTGTGTGAAAGTAAGGTTTAAAGTCTGTGCCATAAAAAAATATGGCTTTCTAAAACTGTGCAAGTACTTTCATTCAGCCCTTTTTTGTAAAGTGAATTTCATCATTCTCCTTTCATCATAAAACACTCAAAAATCATCTCCTATCATGCAGATATAAAAAGCAATAGCATTCATGGGATAAATTCACATTTGAACGTTGCAGTTTGAGGAAGCAGCATTAAGTGAAGGGTGTAAATAAAGATACCAGAAGAGATAGAGGATCACATGTCAGTGACAGAGAAGTTTGTGTCTATAACTTGGGTTTTGGACTTTGCGTAGTGTGAGATAAAGCTTTCAGAAGTTGCATGAAGACATGGAACATTCCACTAACACCGTGGGAAAGAGGAAACAAATGAAGCTATTCTGATTAGGCATCATAATTTTTTCACAGAAATTTGTTTCCAGATTTTTCTATAAATTTCTAAGTGTTAAAAAAGTCATATATTTATAGTTCAGAGTAGATCTATCAAAGGAAAAAAAAAGAGAATATTTATCACTTTAAATTGGATGATGGGAGAATTTCAGTCCAGATGTTATATACTCTGTAAAAGCAGATAGATGTATATCTGTAATTTTGATTACTTTTCAGTGAGAATTTCTTAAGACCAAGTCATATGTTTTGACTCCATCCAGTCTGACTCATTACAAAGCACAGCGATATTTCCTCAGTACAACTGCAGCATTTGTGATTTTCATGCAATTCCCTTCACAATGGGGAACATTTGAGCAAAAATAAGGAATTGAAAGAGAGTTTAAGGGAAATAGAAAGGTGTGACACTCATAAAAATTTGCAATCTGTTTTCTGCTGAGGTAATCCATGGGTCTGAGGATAACTAGTTGTTTTAGCATTTCAGAAAAAGAAAGCATTTCTTTGGCAAAGAACTCCTACAAATGCAAGAAATGCATAGGTGCTGAAAAGGAAGACAGAAGAAAGAAACAATCGGAATTGCTTTTGCATAAAGTCATGTAGAGCTATCTATGCATAGTATGTTGTAGGATTGGTTCTATCAGTGAGATACAAAAAAAATGCAAATAAATCAGCACAACCTTACCACATTTTATTGAAAAACAATGTTATTCAAATGCACAGCAAGTGGGTGCTGATTCTTTAGAAAGAGAAGGGAAGGTTGTTCCAACTGCCTAGGTTGTTCCTGGGTTTTTCTGTTGGGAGTGGCTGAGAACATGCTGCACTGCTTTTGCTAATACCACTGAGCATAAAAAAGATGGATGAAAGCAGTAAAATAAAACATTAAATCCATCCCATATTTCTTTTGTTAACGTTACATCGCTAAAGAACTTAAGGATGGGACATGATGCTGCTATTGGCTTAGTGTTAAGTAATTTGTTGAGTTGGTTTTTTCATTTTAAATTTTTAAAATAATTTTTCATGGTACTTATTCATAATTTCTGTACTCACATATAGAAAAAAAAATCTTTTTCTCTCCTAAGATGTAGTGTAAAAAAACAAATTGAGCTGTTAGATAACTTGGTAATCAGTATTGTAGAAAAGACACCTATCTGTAAAAACATTAGATACAATTAAAAATTGCAGAATTTATTGTAGAAGAACTTCAGCTTTTTTTAGTGATGGTTTCCAGATTCTGCCTTGCAGTAGAAGTGATTGAGCAGCTCAGGTTTAACTAGCTGAGTGTGCTGGAGACAGCAGGACACGGGTCTTATCCCTGTGTCTCATGAGGGACTTAAGGCATAACTCCACATCACAAAAGAAGTAAGCTGGCTGGAATTATTCAAACCTGGAAGAGTATTATGAAATTTTGCCAGAAACCACAGTTCCATCAGCTCTGTTAGCTGAATTATTCATGTATTTTTTCCTGGGATCATTTCAGTCAAAATGGGCCAGTAAATGTCCAGTTATTCAAACTAATCCAGCTCAATTTGAGGACTGCTTAGGACTTCAGTAACAGCCCAACAGATTGCTAGCCTGAGAAAGGCCTTGGGTTGGGCCTTTGCCAGCTGATTCAAGAAATACTGCAACTTCTTTTTGCTCCTTTAGCAAGGAAATATTCAAGAAACCCTTCAGTACTATGGGGCAAATGATGTTGCTTCTTTAGGAACTTACTTTGGGTTGTTGTTCTGGATAATATTCTAATCACCAATGCCAAAGATATTTTTGGCTTTAAATGTTAATAATGAGTTTTGAAACATGAGATGGGCAACTGGGTTATTCTTTATTTATATACATACCATACACTCACAAATACATGCAAATTTTTATCTATCCAGAAGCAATTTAAAGATTAATGAATGACTAAATGAAATGGAGTGTATTTTTTGGTATAATCCTTGAAAAATTAGGTCTCCTTTCTGTTCTTCAATGTTTTGGCAGAATGATTGCCTAAAAGACATTTGTGGGAACAGTGTTATTGCTCTTGGGAAGTGGTTTTTTTTTCATCCCTTTTAAAGACTGTGAATGTAGTTTCACATGACTCAATCAATTGAATAATATTTTATGGTTAAAAGCATAGCCTTGTCTCCCATGGTCCTGACTTTGGGCACCTGGAATTGACTCTTCATTCCCTTTTTTTTATTAATAAAACAGAAATAGTGAGCTTAGTGAGCTGAATTAGATTTCTGAAGGGCAGCCACAGAGCTGGTATGAGGGAGAGGGCAGGGCTGTGTGTCTGGGTATCAGGGAGGAGGCTGGAAGGGGTGACATCACCTCTTTCACTGTCAGTGGGTTGCTGGACTGCCTTAATTTTTTATTGCACCTTCTTGAAGACTGTGCTGCACTCAGTACAGTGAGTGAGTTAGTACCAATTTCAGTAATTCCATCAACACTGTGGTTGAACTAACAATAGTAAAAATAGGCCCCACTTGGCTTTCTTCTGACTAATTGTAAGTCCATGATAGAGCAGGAATTGAACAATCCTCCAAAGCTGGTGCCCAAATGAGTCACTCTTAAATTATACACTGTTTTTCAGGGTATACTAAGGTACCCTAACTAGTTCCTGGAAAAATGTGTTTGTTCTTGCTTTGTCTTTGTGTTTATCTAAAATAAAAATATTGTATAACAATTTAATGTCAATAAAAACACTGACTCAGGGCTATACACCCAAAGTACATATTTTGCTTTGCAGTGGCAAAAGGTTATGACATTTAATTCCTAGCCAACCTTTCACATATCTCTATTTACTCTTCACATGCATACAGTCAGATCAAATACTGCCATGGGTTAAAAACACACTGCCATGGGTAAAAAGCACTGTACAATAACATGTAGTTTCTACGCACTGCAAGTTTTATCTGCATACACATATAGTGTATGTATGGGCACCAGAACATATTCACACAATAATGGGAACAATGGACTAGAAGGGAATAAGTCACTAGAGAAATCCCATTCTGTTGCAGGAAAACACATTACGTTCCTTCAAAGTTCTCTTTTTTACTCCTGCTGATCTCACTAGAAATCTATTCCAAATACTGAAAACTCTACAAGTTAGGACTCTTTCATTTATAAGAAGAAAGTCTAAAATACTAATGACCTCTTTTTTTTCTCCCTGATATTCTTTCTTAGCTTAAAAGGGTTCTTTTTTTGTTCTTGGTGTTTATCTCTCATCAGGATTAAAAGGATATGTTCACTTTCTGCATATCAGTCATAAATGCTTGCTGCTTCTGTTACCAGATTAAAAAAACCTAAGCTCTTCAAGCCATCTCATGTGAAAGACAAATTTCATATTCTTTTTGTAATCTTTTTGTAATCTACAATCTGTAGTCCTTCTCTAGATTGCCTTAGGTGTTTGAACATATTCATTCAGAAGAGTTCCAGGACTGGTGAAAGGGATCTTTTCCTAATGCAAACATATCTGATTATGCTTCCTATGATTCCTTTTGCCTTTTGATGTCCTGCAATGCATGACAATTATTCGATAGTCATCTCTAAATCTGGGCATTTCAAGCAGACCAGATTCTAGTTTAGTGAATAATTTGAAGACTTTCTGTTTTATACTATTGAATGAAAGTTGGCTCCTCCTTTCTTCTCATACAAGGTCATTGAGAAGTTTATGGAAACTGTTTTACACATTTCCAAACAGCTGTATTTAGAGGTTGTGAAACCAAATTTTAAGTCACATGCTGTTGGAGAGTTACAGAACTTGCTGTGATGGATCAGGTGCACTGCTAATGTTGATCTGGCATTGTACCATGTGCTTCTAAACAGTCGAAGGATTGACCAAGCAGCAGCTATGAAATGTAACTTAATCAAGTGCATCTACTTGTTTGAAGGAGTTTTTGCAACCAGGAATATATGTGCCTATGATTTCATAATGGCCCCGGTGTGACAGGACACCAGAACCACACAGGGAATTTCCATATTAAAATAATGTGTTTTATTAATACTTTTGTGGAAAATATTTATTTATTAATACTTCTGTGGAAATTTTATCCAGTTATCCCTTTTTCTCTTTTCATTGTCTCCTTTTATTTTATTAAATAAACCAAATAAACAAACAATATAAATCACTGTAAAGTTATAGTTAGTTTTCAGATAGTTATTTTGTTTCCTTAAGTGTTGTCACAACCAGCCCTTCTTCTCTACAACCTTGTATTTTTGTAGTAATTTACTCCATTGCAAGCATGGAAAAGAGCAAAGTCAAGATTATAGAACCTCTTGGATGAGCTATAAGTAAAAATAACAATGCCAGGATCCTAAGGAAAACAAACAAACAAACAAATAAACCAAATAGAAAAAAGGGATAGGAATTCTTCCTACCACACTATGTAAGGAATTCTGATTTCATTCCTGTTCCAACAGAATCTACTTCTCTACATCACAGCTATAGCACCACTGAAATAGCATTCTGTCGCTTATTTTAATATATTTAGTAACCATGACAGCCAGTAAGTATGAACCACAAGACCTTATTAGAAAAAGAAATTAAGGTAAAGGAAGAAAGACTCTTCTTGAAATATTGAAATTCTCAGTGTTTTATTACTCCTTGATACTTACTTTGCTTCCCAGGGGGCACATAAACTCATGTTCCCCTTCTCACATAGAAATCAAAGATCCAACTGATATGGAAGAAGGAAGCAAAAGGACAGTTAACTAATTAATGGTTAATGTATTTTCTTTAGAAAGTGCTAAAAAGAACAAATATTACACAGTGGATCTGAGATACATGATATAAAAACAGCCACTGGTTTACGTCAAAGAGGTTACTTTTGATAGAGGAAATACTTCATTGCCTTCCCTCTCAATTATAAAATTAATGTCTTCTTCTGTATATATTTTGGACAGATAATAACTATATGAAACAAAATGTACTAAGAATCAGGTCTCATTTCTTGTTTCTTTAATGATTTAAGGCAAATAATTTGCATTGGGTTACTTTTGTTTTTTCAGATGTTTGAAATTACATCAAGGGAATCATTTGGATTTACTGACAATTCTGGATTCTGGAAGGGTAACTAGGTCTTTTTTCTCCCACATGCTCTCTGAAATAACTGGCAGTCCCATTTAATAATCCTTGACATGCAAAACAGTTTGGCAGGTTAAGAGAAAAATTAAAAATAAATGTTGATTCTGAACACATTGTCCTTAGCAACAGGAAGGAGGGAATAGAGGTGTGGCTGTATTCTTGGAAATATTGGAAACCCAAATGTAAGAATATTAATTTGTGTTGTATTTTATTGCAATTTAGATAATTTCAATTATATAAAAACTCAAAAAATTGAATTACTCATTCTCTAGGAGTGAATGACAACTTTAAAGACAGTTTTTTATAGAGATACTACAGATTTCTGAATTCGCCTTTTCTTCTGTGAAGACAAATGTCTTTCTGTAAATGACACTGCTATGACCTAAATGTGTCAGTGTTTTAATAATCAATTTCAGATTTTTCTTTTCTTTCTCTAAAAAAGTATTATCGTGCAACCAAAACACTTTGAGGAATTACAGTGAGATGTTCTTCTAAGGTTTATCACAAAAATTTTGCATTCAGTTACAGAGACTCCTCCTCTTTAGATGACAGATATATGCTGGGAACATTCTAACAGCTCTCTAACACTGAGACAATCCTCCATTTGAAATTAGTTTGTGCCTATGAGCGTATGTATGAAAAGGGAAGGATGGAAAATCTGTTTTTAATTTTCTGAAAGCAAGAAATGGCATGAGATGAATATTTACTCAAAATTTCATGCTTTCTTCCTTAAAAGCACTCTCATTACAGCATGTGAATAATATGTATCTTGGCTATGACAGGGAAACTTTGTTATTATTGAGTGATGGGGACAGCTCTACTGACACAGCCCTAAAACCTTTGAAGACTTCTGAAGCTGGGGAAGGAATTTTAAAAGGAAGGTTTACAAGATGTGACCAAAATATCTTGCTCAAATAAGAGCAAAATACAGCTATAGCTATAGCAAGTAGGAGACTTACTAGTATTTGTGCACAAAATAAAATATATGGATTAGTATGGTATGGCTGAGCATGAATCAGCTGAGGCATGAAGCTGTGAAAAAGAAAACATATAAACAGAGCCCTATAACCAAAACATGCAAAGTAATCCCTCTTCTCTGCACCTCACTAGCAAGGCTTTCATTAGAATACTTGGTATAGTTCTGTTTTTTCCTCTTCAAAACAAGCAGAGGATTGGCTGAAATGCACAGAGGAGAGATGCAACAGTGATTTCAGCTCTGGAAACCATGATCTATGAGAAAAGAATAAGTAATTTAAATTTTTTTTTCTTGAAAAACAAAAGAGAAAAATAAAGAAATATGGTGTGGAGAAGGAATGTAGTAAATAAGCCATTAGCAAAGAGGAAGGGAGTAATGCTTTCCCTGTTTGTTGAAGATAAAATGAGAAATAATTACCTAAATTGCAAAAAGAAGGAGTTACATAAGGTATTTAGAAAAGAATTTCTGAGAGTAAGAATTATGAACTGCTGAGAAGCGGTGAAGTTCTTTTAATCAGGTTTAATAAGTATCAGTCCACACATATATATCTGATTCTATGCCAACTCAGAAATCTCTTTTACTTCTATGATTTTATGTTCACTTAAAACACACATTTTAGATACACTGAATATATAAACTTGCATCACATAACTGGTACTGGACCTTTTTTTCTTAATCAAAACAATTAGTTATGGAATATTTCAAGTGTACCCCTCAGCCTGTGGGATGGACTCATGTTGGAGAAGTTGGTGGAGAACTGTCTCCCATAGGAGGAACCCCACATGGAGGAAGATCGAGTTTGAGGAGTCTTCCTCCTGGGAGGGAGGAGTGGCAGAGATAATGAACTGATTGCAACCACCATTCCCCATCCTCCTGTGCCTCTGAGGGGGAGGGGGTAGAGAAAATCAGAGGGAAGTTGAGCTTGGGAAGAAGGGAGGAGTAGTGGGGAGGTGTTTTCAAGATATGGGTTTGTTTATCACTATCCTGCTTTGGTTTGATTGGCAATAAATTCAGTTTATTTCTTCAAGTCAGCTCTGGGATTTGCCTGTTACAGTAAGTGTTGAATGATCTCTCTCTGTCCTTATATTGAACCATGAACCTTTCCTTATATTTTTTCTCCTCAATCCAGATGAGGAGAAGAGTGCCAGAGAGGCATTGGTGGGCATCTGGAATTCAGACTGGTTAAGCCTACTACAAAATATCTGAAAATAATGTCATAATTTTTTAATTCTACTCAATGTATTTTATTTATGTTATTTATCACCTATTTATATTTCCAATAAAATTGTTGATTTCATATAAAGATGAATTTTCCTTTGATTAAAAATAAACAAACTTTGGCCTGATTTTTTTTTTTTTTTAGATCTGTCTTAATAATTTGTTTTCTTATAACTGTGCAAATAAAAATTTGCACAGTTATAAGAAAACAAATTATTTAGACAGATCTATTTCATAAGTAATTTTTACTCTCTACAATAGCCAAGGATGATTCCTCTGCAGGTAAAATAAAGGTAGAATCCATTTCATCACCTGTGCAAATTTCTCCTGTTTCTGATGATCAAAGGGAAGTTCTTATCAGCACAGAAACTCCAAGGAGGATGTTTATATGTTTGGACTTAGAGCAGTGTCAGAAATATCTCAATTCAATGGTATATCTGTTTGGAGGGTACATGCAGATTCTGGAGTCCACTTCCTTCCACAAAGATTTGCTTTATTTTAATAAGTTTATTGTCTGGGGAAAGACAAGAGTTGTTATCAGTTAATGGGTTTAAAACTTTGATATAGAAAATTTCAATTTGAGTTTTAGAGCGGGAAAGGAACAAAAGCATGACCCATTTGGGATAGTTATGTATATTTTCTAAAAACTTGAAATAAAAAGAAAAAAGTGGTTTTTTTTCTAAATCTCAACCCAAATGTGTTGTCTAGAGATAGGTGATTAAAGTGTTTCTTTCCTTGTTTTGACCGCTGCTGACTATTTACTGTCTAAATATAAACACAAACAAAAATATTTAGTTTGCTTCCATAGGGTTTTATTCCTAGAATTAAAAAATAAAAAACAAACAAACAAACAAAAAACAGGTTAGAGGATAAAAGAAGTGTCAAAAAATTGTATGATGGAAATAATTTTTTGGTAGTATTTTTGGATGTTGCATGGTACTATGTTACCATTTCTGACAATATTTTCCGTATTTATTTTACTATTTAAAATATTATATTATAATTGAAACCAGCCACTCTTGAGGTCTGAAGAAATATTTTTGCTTAAGGCAGAGCTAGATTTGATGGTCGTAGAATTAAGAGAGGCAAGATGGCAGGAATATTTTGCAGATGTTCAAGTTTGGTTCAGATGTTCAGTTTAGATTCTGCTGCACTTTATTTTTATGAAGAGAATAAATAGCTCATTAACTTGCAGGCACACAACAATTAAATGCTGGAAAGGACTCAGTTTGCCTAGCTCCATGAGTTGGGAACATCTGTTTAAGGTCTGAAGTAAACTGAAGTTTTTCAGAAAGATTATGTCAAAGAAGAGAATTCAATTTCCTTTGAAAAAACAGTGATTAAAATTCCAGCTACAATGAGATATGTAACCACTGCCTTTTGTAAGCAGGTAGACCATCCTGATCCAATTTCTCAGACATTTTTCCACTGACTTCAGACCCACTAGACAGGGATATTGGTAGCTACCCAAACAGGCTCGACAGCAAATTCTCATTCAAAATAGATTCACAGAAACTCCAGCCACTAAAATTCTGTCAAGGATATTAAGCTCAGAAAATTGCAGACCAGAATTAACTCAGTCACTCACTGATTAAAACTATTGACTATGCAATTTGAATTACCTTTATCAATGGAGATTTACATCAGGCAAGATGGATGGGCATGTATAATTTGTAACATTCCCACAGAGGTGATATTACAAGGTTTTTCTCCCGGGTAGACAGCTCAGAGTGGTCTGGAAGCCTGGTTAGAGACTGTGAAAAAAAAATTGTTTTGGATGGTTTTGCATGTGCCCCAGGAGGCATGCAGATTATGTTGTTTTGGTGGTTACAAGTAAAGTATTCTGCTTTAATTTAAAAAAGGTTAAGTACCCTTACAAAATTGACAAATGAACTAATTCTGGCTGTACCTTGAAATTACCCAGTAGCCATCTCATGAATATTAGAGAGTTGGACAAGGTTGGATGAGAGCTAGTACAGGCTCAGGAGAGATTATGAGGGTGGACAGGGAAAGAAAAAAGAGAGTAGATAGGATTTTCTGTGTTTACATTACTTGTCCTGCAGTCCCTTTGGTGCTTCCCAGGTGAACACAAGGAAGGAATGAATGAAAAAAAATTTATAAATTACGATATGATTTAGGCATAGATTTGATAATTTGAAAATGTGTAGTTAAAAAGATACTTATAGAAGATTTAAGACTATTTGGAGCCACTAATACTGAAAAAGCTTGAGCTCTTTCCAGGATTAGGTAGTAAAGGAAGAGGTGAGGAATTTTCTAGTAACTCTTACGCCAAGAGAATGCTTGGGGTTTTAATGTTAATATGTCCATGCTTTCTCTTGCAGGGAGTATCAGAGTAGGAGCACAAGCATGAGTACTACAGGTGAGAATAAAGTGTTAGAGGCTTAATAATCTGCAAGGCAATGTAACTGTTCTACAAGTGGAGCAGCTCTGTGAAATGTTGATGCTGGTCACAAGGGAGAAATAATTAGAAGGTGAGCAGGGATAACAAACCAATTAATACACTTGCCCTGTGTCATAGGGTGGTGTTGGAATGTACTGCCTTTCAAATGAAAGCAGCATCCTGGTGGTGACATTAACAAATAAAGGAATTAACTCAGGGGTGAAATCGGTATGTAAGGAGCTCTCAGAAAGGGGCTTTATTATATCAAGATTTTGCTTGAACACTGAATTACTGCCATAATCATTAGCATCTTTTCCCTGTTCCATCATCTAGAAGCTGCTTTGATACTGCTTCAGAAATCTTCAGAAATTTACTTGGTCTCATATATTTTCAATAACAAAATTGAAAGGTTTGTTTTGTAAAAAAATACGTTTTTTCTTATAAACCTTAACTAAATGTGAGGCTACTGGAAAAGGGACAGATTATTTTTGAAAGTGCTTTTAAATTTATTTTCTCAAAATGATGTGTACTATAAAATTGTTTCTATATTATGTATGACCACAGTCATATATAATTCAAAACTTTCCTATTGAAGTAAAATATGCTGTTCCTTACTTATTTTTACTGACCTCCTTTTATTGTCAGTGCACTTAAATACAAACTGTAAAGTAATTCAGTTGAATGATCACTGAGGAGAGCCTTCAAAGCTTGTGGGAAAAGGGTTTAACAATCACAGTATTCCTTGATTTTTTCAGTCGTAAATACTTCTGTGAACCTTTAACACACAATTCTTTAATTTTGGAGAGATATTTTATTAATTAGTACTAAATTCAAAATTAATAGTGTTCATTGTGGTCCTATTTAATTAGCATCTTAATCATGAAAGAAACAGTATGTTGTATTCTCTTGAGAAATGAAGGAAAAACAATAAATGTATATTAGAGGTACAATGTAATATCTATTCTAGTCTGCAACTATTCTGTAGTATCTATCTGTAATAATCTTCTCAGTATCATTTCAGATCAAAGTTCAGGGTGCTCTTACTGATGTTTCCATATTTGTTCAGTGAATGTGTAAAGATGTGAAGTCTGCTAGGAAAGCAAGAGGGTGGTGATGAAACAAGCTATCAAAAGAGAAACTGAGTTACAGATTTACATTGTTAATATTGCTGAAGTTTATGGGCTCACCACAACTTATATATGAGATAATATGAAGTTATCCATTCCTCAGTGAAACCTATAGGTCATAAAAATCTTAAAATGCTTTAGATTGGAAAGGACTTTAAAGATCATCTCATTCCAACCCCTCTGCCATGGGCAGGGACAATTTCCACTAGACTAGATTGCCCAGAGTTCCATTCAACCTGCTCTTGAACACTTCCATGGGTGGGGCATCCACAGCTTCTTTGGGAAACCTGTTCCAGCGCCTCATCACCCTCACAGGGAATAATTTCTTCCTAATATCTCATCTCGACCTGCTGTCTTTCAGTTTCTATCCACTCCCTCTTGACCTATGTATAAAGTTTTCACGTCCTTGTAAAAAGTCTCATCTTGACAGTTCCCTTCAGCTACTGGAAAGCTGCTGTGAAGTCACCCTGAAACTTTCTTATACTTCCTTCTTTGTGTTTATGACAGCATGACAGTACATGCTGTTAATGAGTGGAATGACTGTTGTGCATATGTAATAAGTGATGCATTTGTACCTGTAGCTGTACCTGTACTCTGAAGGCATCCTTACCCTGAGGAATCTACTCCAAACACCTTCAAGGTTTAACCGTGTTTCTAAGACAGCATCACCTCACAATTTTCCCATCACTTTCAAAATGAATTCTGACCTTTAGCATGAATAGTAAATACATTTTATAAATTTCCTTTTTAATAATGACTGCCGGTGGATGGAATGCCTTCAGGAAAAGTGTATTTTGCTAAGATTTTTGTCTTCAAACGGAGCGCGTGTTCCCAAAACATGCCTCAATCCGTATGAGGGCGCGCCACCTTGTGGTGTAATTTACACTGCGCTGAGAATCCATGGTTTTCCTACAATAAAGCAAGAAATGGGTGGGGAGGGACGCCTGGTTCGTGTATAATGTAATGAAGTATAATTGAAGTTTGTAAAAATATCCAATAACCTCCTACTTAAAGTATGTTAATCCTAATTAACATACTTTGAGTATGGAGTAACGTGTAGATATGTTCTGATCTCTTCACGAGGTTTACTCTTCATACAGGATCACAGAATGGGTCAGGATGGAAGGGACTACAGTGGCTCATCTGGTCTGATCTCTCTGCTTAGACAGGGTCATCCCAGAGCACATAGCACAGGATTGTGCCCATACAGATCTTGAATATTTCCATAAGGGAGACTCCACAACCCCTCTGGAAAATCTGTTACAAGGCACACTCACCCACACAGTGAAGTTCTTCCTCATATCCAGGTGGAAAAGCAGCTGTATCATGTGCTTTTAAAAACAACTTTTTAATGTCTCCTGTACCTATGAAACTTGCCTAATGAGAATAACGAAACACATCCGAAGTAACACTGAGAAGTTTTCAAGTCAGGTCAGCGTGTTATTTGGCTTGTTAAGAGAGGAAATAAAACATAAGTAGGGTTGAGGCTAAGCTCAATACCTCAGCAGAGGTTTTTAATACAGATTACTTTAATGGGGGCTAATATTACAAGAAATGTATTTTCAGCCTTGTGAAGGAAAGTGCAAAGCCCTTCACCTGAGGAGCAACAACCCCCTGCAGAAGTGTATGCAGGGGATGAGCAGCTGGACAGAGGTGTCCAGAACCTGGGGTCCTGTGAGCAGGAGCCAGAAACGAGTCCCTGTGGCAAGGACTGCTAATGCTAGGCTTGGCTGCCATCAGAGTGCTGCCAGCAGCTTGAGGGAGGTGATGGCTCCCTTCTGCTCAACACTGGCACAGCAACACCTGGACCACAGCATCCAGCTCTGGGGGATTTCATCAACTCCTGTGAAAATCTCTGTGAAGCATGCAAAGATGTAAAGATGATGGAGCCAGGCTCTTCTAAAAGGTGCTCGGTGGCAAGATTGGAGGCAATCTGCACCAATCAAAACACAGGACATTCCCTCTGAATATCAGGAAACACCTTTTACTCTGAGAGGGACTGGGCACTGGCACAGGTTGCCTGCAGAGGCTGTGGAGTCATCATCCTTGGAGATTTTCAAAAGATATCTGCACATGACCCTGGGCAACTGGCTGTAAGTGACCCTTCATCAGCAGGGGGTTTGCACAAGAGGACTTCCAGAGGGCCCTTTCAACCTCAGCCAATGTGAGACTTTGTAACTCTGTGAAATAAATGTTTAAATATTTCATTTCTGCTAATGACAAAAATATCATATATAAAATATATACTTGTTGATTAAATTTTTGGGAATGTTAATAAATTTTTGAGAAAGTATGATTCATTTCCAAAAGGAAAATTTCTCTGTAATTCTAGGTCTGTGACTTTTGAGGATTGTTGTCCCAAGTTTTAAATTCACAAGCTTGTGTCTTATTCTGAGGAGAAAAAAAAAAAAAAATGTTCTCAGATCCTGATAGTACAGAATAAAATCCACTGTATGGATTATGTGAAATTAAATATTTTTTTGCAACAGCTAGGTATTTTTAAAATTAATAGGTCACTATATATGCAATCATGAAAAGAGGATATTTGATATCTGTTTTTCCAGAACAATGTGTTGAAAGGGCCACATAGTTTATGCCATAACTCACATATGGATCTCTTTAAAATGTTACTTCTTTTTCTTGTGATTCTTGGGTCACATTATTACTTTTTGTTTAATTGCTTGTTGCACACCTGGTACAGTGCATTTTCAGTTTTCATGCTCTGGGAACTGCGTACCTCATCATGAGAACATTTTGCTACTTGCAGTAATTTCGTGACATTGCTGCTTGTGAATATATCTGAACAAAGACAGAGGTACCAGCTGTGCTTCGCTTTAGGGAAGTCAAGATGCTATAGATCTGCTGGAGCAACAGCTGTCACAAATAGCAAAGATCTGAGAAGATCTGCGGGCTCTGTGAAGGCTCACTCCAGATTTTTGCTAAGGTTTCTTTGGTGTTCTTGTTTCACTTGACTGTTCCTTTGAGAAATTTCCATTTTTATAAAGCTCCAAGCTACAGGTTTGCAGAACTGAATTACTTGCAACCAGTAATGGAAACACTCATTTTATGAGTATGTCAAAGTTGCTGTTTTGTGTCCCATCAATATGATAAGCAAATTGAGAGGCATGAACTGATGTTGCCCTTTGTCACATGTGGGCAGGGAGTGACAAACAGCTGTGTTGTCCCCTAAAGATGTGGCTGTTACTGACTGTGCTCTTTATAAGAGCATTAACACTGCTGTACTCAGATTAGAAGAACTCACTGCTCTCAAATGGCTTCTTATCTGCTAACTTCAAGTTTTCTATCAAGGAATACATAGGAGGGGCTCAGAGATCTATAAAATTTTCATAAGGCTATTTTGCTGCAAGTGAAACCCTTTGCCTTTTTGATAGTAAGTTCAGCAGGACTATTTTGGAGTGGCTGTACTTATTTCAATAGGCATTTATCAGGATAACTTTCTCTGAGTTTTCAGAACAACTTAAAAAAAAAGTTGAAAAAAACTCTGTTTTTTCAGAGCTAGAGCCCATATAACAATCAAAGGCACTCTACTCCTCTCTCTTGCTTTCACTCCTGAAATACTTAATGGTAGTGCATTGTAACTACTGCTGAGGGTTTCATCCTTTTATTCCAGTGTGGTTTTCTGTCTCTCTTTTGACTTTAAATTCATTACCAAAAAATACAAAAATTATTTCACAGTTTCTGAAAAAAGATAAGTTTATTTTTTTTGAACAAAATATCTACAATGACATGGGTGACACCATAAATTTCACATTTTTAACACTTCTGACTGCAGAGAACGTCAGTTTTAGTGCAATATGATACTGTAATACAATAAAAAGGAATCTAATCAAATCCATGCACAACACATTTATAGATTTTTGCCAAAAAAGGAAGTACTTTGAGATGAAATTGCTGTCAGAGAGAACTCACAGGAGAATATTTTGAAAACTCACAGACAAGTTATTAATACACTATCATATCAAGTTTTATTTTTTTCTCTCTGTAGCCTTTAAAAAAGCCAGGATCACTAACACACAAAATACCATATATTATGTTAAACCTTTATGTCAAAAGCTTATGGCACAATTTCATTTATACAGCTCACAATTCCACATTCATGGAACATCAGTACCTACTTCAGTCCATTTCATCTGTTAATATCACTCTGATGTACATTAAAATACAAATGTAAGAAATGTTTCTTGCATATTTCACAAAGATGAAAGTGAAGAAGTGCAGTAATATTCGAGAATGTCAAGAAGACAGGATGAGCCAACACTTTTTCTGGCAATAATCCACTGCTTCTAGCAATCTAACCTGCTTCCACAAGCCTTCCAAACTGATAGTACTTCAGTAATTACTGTAGGTTATTGTTGCCTGAAGACACCTTTTCTGTAACCACTCCAAAACAGAACACCCATTTTATTACTAACAAGTAGTCTGGTTTGAGATATATGTTTTTCTTCTTAGTTGTCTCAAAAAGGAAAAAAGCTGTGAAATCTGGTATTGTACTCACCTAAATAACCACATGATTGTGCAGTAAGATGTGGAAAGTTATTTTACTACCTCACAGGGGTACTGTATGTATTTCTAGCTCATTCAGCAGTTTCACATTTTAAAGCCAAACTCTATTCTGTTGGATTAGATTAATTTCTATGATAGCTCAGAGAGCAGAAGTTGCACAAAAAGTGTATCTTGCAACCAATCATGTCAGCTTGGGCTGGGAATTGTATAGATTCATTTCCTTCTACTATAAAATTATTGCTGAAAATAATACTTTTACTTTTTCTAAGGTTAAGGAAGACTTTTTATCTTTCCCTACTGTTAAAAAATATAAGGTTTTGTACACATTCTATCTTTTGTACTATATTCTATGTTTATCTACATTATCAGTCTACAGCTCTGTAAGGGATTATACACAGTGGAAGCAAGACCTCACTTCTTAAATGTAAAGTGCAAATTTAATCACCTAAATGTTTCTGTCTAGTGAGTAAACAGAATAATCTCTCACACATCACAAACGAATCTTTATAAAGAAGGTTTTGGAATGAACTATAAGAAAAGGAATCCAAAGAAAACTAATGTATGATTGAGATGAAAAATAAATCTTAAGTAAATTCTCTGTTCTTCCTGAATTATAATAACCTGTTTAAATAATACTACTCACTGTAAAAAGTCTTTGAAAGTAAAATCTACTTTATATTGTTGTTAAAATAGATGAATTCTAAGTAATAAAATACTAGTGTTCCTTATTCCTTTTCATCTTCACATAGTTTTGCAGCATTATAGAAAAAAGGCATCCCTCTAACTATGCAAGCTTATTGTGTTGGTATTTGGATCTAGTTTTAAAAATAAAATGCATTTAGCTGTTTTGGAATTTAATTTGGAGTTTGGTACAGTAATAGTTGAGCATTTCTACTACACCTCTAAGGGGCTTTTCTTCTCCTCTCTCAAGGTACTGAAGTTTTTTGCCTTACGAGGGGTGACATGGATTCAGCCATTCAGTCATGTAAGAGGTTCCAGGCTCTGCTTTGGGCTTTCTCTCTCCCTGTGGCCCCTGCTGTGCTGTGCACAGCCCAGACTTTTCCTCCTGTACCTTCCTCCTGTTCCACTTCTCTTTCCATCATGAAAGGATGGTGTGGAAGTCAATCTGCACAGGTAGAAACTACTGTCACAAAAAATTATAAATTTTGCAGCAGATGATATAAATTGTTTCCTCTCATAGTTACTGCTTCCACCTGAGCAAGTGTACCTAAGGAGACATGGTAGGGCTGGAAAAAATACTAAGGGTGCCTAATCCCTTTTTTCCCCTTTATGGTGACTGTGTCAGCTCCTCAGCAGCTCTGTTACTGGAGTATTCCTCCAGATCCTACAGTGCCTCCCTCTGTTCTCATTGGGTTACAATGTCCTTCTAAGTGCCAGTATTTAATTTTTGAAGTATAGGGCTGGTCCACAGAAATCACATGAGATCAGTAGAGGGTCTGTGTTGAGTGATGACTTGGGACAAAGCTGCATTATCCTGACACACAGGCATTGTGCTTATGAGAAGCCTTCTTGTGTGGCTTTGCCAAGGACTTGTTCTCTGCAGAGGCCAGCTTCAGTAATAGTGAAGTGAGGTAGCTACTACTTCTGCTAATGGATGGGGCTTTTTTTATATGTAGGAGGAACCCTTCTAGATACCATTTGCCTCAAGCATTATTTCCTTGATGATTTTTTTCCTGCATTTCCACTGCCTCTTTGATGGGAGTGCAACATAAATAGTGAAGTCTGGTAAATACTGCAGGGTACCTTTCAATTCTTGCATCTCAACATCATTTCCTGCTGCTTCATTATACAGTTGCAAAAAAAAAAAATCATCTCTTAGCTGATGTCAGTGGCTGTTGATTCCAGCTTTGCAAAGAGGGCTGGCATATCTGCTGGCAGTTTTGGACTATTCCCCTTGTCAGTGGTGAATAGCAGGCATTTGTGCCTTGAAGTTCCTTACCATCTTAAATGACATTTCTCTCTTTCTCCATGTGACTTTTTACGAAGTAATTTAGGAATAATCTAAATGAAACTTCAATTTAAAGTAATTATTTCCTTTTGAAAAACACACAATTAGTCGACTACAGAGGCTTCTGTTACCTTGCTAAATGTTATGGTTCCATTAAAAAAAGTCTACGAAACCATCAGCCCCAGAGAGACCTTGGTTTCATCGTATCAAAATAGAATCAGATGCCAAATGTTTTGTGCATTTGAAAACAGCCCTTAAACAAAACCCAGTTGATTTTGCTGATAACAGAAACATGTTAACATAACTTTTTCATACAACAAAATTAACCCTAACTTTGAGAGAGGTGAATGTCAGCCATAAATTTGTGATACTCCCTCACATCTTCAAAAATGAATGAGATTTTTTTGGAACATGCACAAAAGAAATAAAAAAGATAAAAAAAGCAGACACAAGATTAGAAAAAAAAATCCAAAAAAGTGAATTGGATTAATTTTAGATTATAAATGAAGCAAAACTATTAAAGAATAATAGTTTTAAAATAAAGGTGGATATACATGTTCTTCCTGACACAATTTAAGAAAATGTAAGAGCTGCTATTATAGAATCTCTCTAACTAATCCTGGGAGGAAAAGAATAACAAACAAAACCCAAGGTTGCTATGTTACAATCCCCAACTCAGAGTTACATTGCTTCTGTTACTTTATATGCAGGGTGCCTTTGGCAGTGCACCAGATGTTTGCCTCCAGCCAATTCTGTTTTTGTACACATATTCTGGTCATCAACAAAGCACAGATTTTAAATGTACTCAAAATAAAAATATTTTGTAATGAGAATCAGCCTCACCTACTGGACTTAGAGTATCTAATAATTCTAAATGCTATATTTCCACATCATAGCATGTTTTTGCTTTGCCAATGGATTGACAGAAGTAAATACTCTTGCCTAGACACGGTGCCATAAATGTGATGTATGGTGTTACAATTCAAAGAAGCAACTAATATGGCTTACTTAAACCTTGACAGGGGAGATTTTTCTAGACATTTTTATAGTTGTTCTCCTATTTATTAATGTGAAATCCAGTTAATCTAAAAGACCATCCAGGTCTTTTTTTATATTTTAGAAAAGCTGCAAGGTTTTCCAAAGTTGTGAAGAGCTTCTTAACCAGTATCTAAGACATATTAACAAACTTCAAAGAATGAGTCAGAAAATTTGACACATTCATAAATTAAACTTCCTGTAATTATGTAATATATAGGAGATGAATGTGCATAAACACAACTGTATTCATCCTCCAAATGCTTCTGTGAAGCAGTTGACTCTTTGCTTTCAGTTTTGGTCCAAGATTTCCGCATTGAATCAAAATGAAGCATTGCAAAATTTTGATGTAATTTGTGTATTTCACAAGCTGTATGAGTTTTATGAATTGAGAAAAAAAAAACACTTAAAAATATAAAAAAGATTAAAGAATATGCTTCAATTATGAATGTGTAAGTAATTAAAAGGAACAAATCCTTTCAGGAATCAATACTTTACAAATTTTAGTATATTTCTCATATGAGATGTAGACTGTTAGACTGTATACCTTGTGCTGTCTGAGATTATTTCAACATACACCTTCCAGGGGAACAGTAATATGAGGTACATTGAATAAATTATATGACTTAAATACGTTACGTATGTTAAATTATAAAACCACCAGTAATGTCCTTAAGAATGGATCAAGTCCTTTAAACAGTTTTCTCCAATCAGTAATTTGTCATTATATTGTAAAATTAAAATAAAACTTACAAACACTAATCTACTCTGTAATACTGTGGGATTCACCTAGATTATTCTGGAAACATTTTTAAAATTAAAATTACACCAGAATTAAAAAAAAATAAATAAGGACCATCAAAGAATACTGTACAGTTATAGCACTATGTAACAGTATGTATAAATACTTGGCAGTAAAGCTTCAGTAAAGAGTGATCTTCAATGAAAAAGTTGTAAATATTTAGTCTGACAAGGAGAATTTGCAATAGCAGATGTATCTTCTCTGGGTGTCATTCTTCCATCCCAGTGTAGCTGGTCATTTTAGGTCGTGCAGGATCCTCTTTCCATCATTGCTTTCAACTCTTCCAAACACTTTTCTGATGTGCATTTCTAATGAAAAACCTCCTGTTGAGTGTGACAGCCAGATCTTTATGTACTGCAAGCCTAAATCTTGTTATTGGTGAATGTCCTCGTGCCTGATGATTTTGTAGATTACCCAGTAAAAAATGTTGAAAATCAGAAAGGCTAATGGGAAACAAGCTCTGGATATTGTGTCTATCTTCTTGGCCCGGTCAATGAACACCTTTCTCATCTCATCAGGGCTTTTTGGTACAGCTTGAGCAGGATTATTTGGCCCCTTTTGTGTTATTCCGTCTTTTGCTTGCACACATGGGCCCACTCCATATGCTGTAATGCTAAACTGACTATCACGTGTATCATCATCCTGCTGGGAAAAAAAAAAGGAAGAAAAAGAGAAAGATGTTTGTTTGTTTTTTTTAAAATTATTGTTTACAGAAATCTTACCTGCTGCTAAATAGCAGTTGCACCATTCCCTCATTGACTTCTTGAATCCACACCTTAACTTGTTGAAATTTCATCCCTATCAGAATCTGCCAAAAATATTGCTGGATTGCTAGGAAGAACAGAATTTTTCTATTTGTTTGTAGATTCTGTAATCTATTTAGAGAAATGAGAAAGCCTAGTAAACTAGTGGTAATTGGGAAAAAAACTTCTGCTTTGGTTTAAGTTTCCCCATTTACAGTAAATATGTGCAGTCTTCAAATGGACAAATTTCACACTGGTCTTTTAGAAAACAGCTATTAAGTCTGTACATTGCCTTACAACCCAGGATCCTGGCCTCTAGAGATACTCATCATAAAATCACTAATGATATGCACATTCATTATCTTAGTGAGAATTCTGCCTATTTGGCTTCTGTATATTTAATTAATCTGAACTGTATGCCTAATTTCTGCTGTTCCCTGTGAATGCATCAGATAAAGAGAACAGCAAGCAAAGTGTCTTAGTTTAAAATAAAGCAAATGGAAGCTAAAGGCCAGATTTTTCTTCTGACTCACTCTTCTGTCAGTTCAGGGGAAAACTGGCAAAGACATTCAGGATTAGGGAACTATAAAAGAAAGTGATTCTTTATCACATGGCACAGAAACAGTAGATGTTCTGAAGATACACATATTTTCATAGCATACAATTTAAAAATGTAGCTTGTGACTGGAGACATCCTTTTTACTTTAACTAGATATCCTTAAGTAATAAAAAAAGGCACATATGCAGACAAATAAATGATACATAATCAGTGAAGTCAGAGCTAAATTTAGTTCTGAAATATATTCCAGTGTACTCCTTCTTTACATAGATTATTTAAAAATAATTATGCGACTTTGATGGCATTCACCATTTTTTAAATACTAATTTTAATTCAGGAATGTCAATTTTTCATGTCTAATTTAGTCTAGTTGCTTTAGGATTTTACATTTTTATGTAATATAGAAATCATTACATTAATTCTTAAATAAGTATTTTGAGAAATGATTTTCATGAGTATTACAAAATAGCTGAGCAGCTGCCAATATTTCTTTTATAGAAGTTTTGATATTTTAAAGCTCTTCTTAGCTTAAATTAAAATAAAAGTCTAAAAAATATTTATTTGACAAAGCAACTCAAATGATTACAGTTTCAATTCAATAGCTAGAAGCATTTTTTGTTTTATTTTATACAAATACAATTTCTCAATGAGCACAACTTAAACCCAAAGTTCCAAATTTTTCATTTTGAAAATGTCTGTAAAGTTTAGAAAACACTTTTCAATGAAGAATTAATTCTTTGAAAAGTATTTAAATCTTCCATCAAATAATTGCTAATTACTTTGTTTTAAAAAAATCCGTGTTTTATTGTCAATATAAATTGACTATGTTAGCTACAAAAGAATGCTGATGAATTTCCTAATTTGTAGTGAACTATTTGGCCATCAGCATGACCATCCAGCAGAGCTGCAGATGTCACCCAAGTAAAACACTTCTTCATGTATGTAAATTGAGTAAACATAGAGACTGATAAAGTTCACTGAAACTACTATATATAAAACCTGTATTAGAATTTCCCTTTAAAAAATAAAAATAAAGAAAAATTAACATAAAAGAATAGGAGGAGGAAAAATCACTGACTGACTTTTATTATGGAAATGAAAAACAGAAATACAAAATGATAGGATCATTATTTGATGACGTGATAAAACAGAAATTTAATTACTGCAATAGTGTTCCTCTCCTGTCAGACAAGAATGGGAAATAACATCTTTAATGTAGTTTTATTCTAGAATAGCAGTAGTCATGCTCAATATAATAGAAATATTAAGTAACAAATGCATGTACTGTGAGAATTTACTATTAGCTTGCCATTTAAACATCTTCATATGTACATTTCAGGATTTTGTCTTTTTATGCTCCTCCAGAAAAGAATGCTGATGACTGCACAGGCAGAGAAAGATAGTAAAAGGATTCTTTGGAGTAGCTCTGCATGTTTTCAGGATCACACACTATATACTAAGACTTTCTTGTCACTGTTTTAGGTTTATTTGAATGGAATGATACCCCTAGAATGTTTTAAAGGTCAGGTCTCTCCTTATTTTCGTGCTTGCAGACCTCCTGTATTTGGCCTGCAGGCAGACTGCTTGGAAATGCTCTCTGTTGTTGAACTGATGCGAAGCTCCTTGCAGGAGCCCAGCATTTCTGCCCAGTGTCTGTCGGATGGTGTCTCCACAAGGGCAGGCAGGATGGCTGGATCCAGCCAAGTGACTCCCATGTGCCAGGGCTGGTGGATATGCAGGAAAGGACACCTTCTGCAGCATACCAAGAACTGCCAGAATTCTTTTCAGGAGCAGCAACTTGAATTTTCAAAATGTGGTTCTGCAAGTTTTCCAGCAGATTCATAAAGCAGAAAAATCACTAGGTTGGCCTCAGATTCATATCTGAGGGTGCTTGTGCACAGCAGGAAAGATGCAGTTATTGTTATTATCTGTGCTAGCTCTGAGTGCTTTTTTGAAGGTATTTATGTCAGTGATATCCCTTTTCTCTTTTTTCTATTGATTGAGTTGTCTGAAGTCCCTCTTTTTGATCAGAAATATGTCTCAGAATACATATGTCTGAGTCTATAAATGCAGAAAAGAAGGGCAATACCTTGTATCACCCAGTTGAGAGCCTTTACAGTGAATCTTCCTGAAAAAGTCCTGCATATTGGCTGAATTAATAGAATTATTCTTTTAAGTGATAATGAAGCTTTTGTTTCTTTTGTGTCCTTTTTAGTGTATCATCACTAAAGAAAAGAAAACTATTTGCTATAGATTTTTGATAAAACTTTGAAAATCTTTTTATGAATGAACTTTAGTAAGAGTTCGATTTGAATGCATTTTTTACCTATTCAGCTTTAGAATTAACAACTTGAAAGTTGTTCTGCATGCAGTTACATTTAAATATTTTATCTTTTCTATTAAAATTACTGTAATTAAGGAATGGAAAAAACTTAGATAAGAAGTTTTATTTGGAAAGTTAGAATTCTTTTGTGGTCTAAAGGAAATAATTTCAATTCACTTACTTCTGTATCAGTGTTGTTCTACAAAATACTTAGCTAGAAATGAATAGAAAACTGAGTTTTGTGATCTTGTGACTATGGTGTTTTCTGTTGGTGTGCTTATTAATACATTTATTTTGAGAAATAAAATGTATATCAAGGCTGAAAATAACTCCATAGTCATTTGATTGTAAGGTGTCATAATGACTTGAATATTTATCTGAAGCCTTGACTTTGGTAATTTGAACACAACCTTTTTTACTTCTCAGTTTTGAGAAGGAAAGTGGTATTGATTGTTTTGCACTACAAGCAGTGCAAAATTTTAGTATTAATGTTCTAATGTTCTAATCCAGATTTAAACAGACCAAAATGGATTATGAAATTAACAAGACAGTACCTTTACTAACATTTCACGTCATCACATACAGGTAGCAATGAAGGTATATGAAGTTCACATGGGAAGATGTTGTTGTAGACAAAGGGACAGGGCCTCTGTTAATGGTTGGATATCACATTATGACAAATGGGACATCTTCTTCATAGTTTACCCTTAAATTTGTACTGTAGACTTGAGGCAAAGTCCCGTCTATACGTCCTGCACATCTCAAGCCATTGCTATGCTGTAATGATTCACTGATTTCATTTCCATCAAGAACTCCCTCAAAATACTTTCATCAAAACGGATGGTTGACCAAAAAGAAAACAAAAGAAAAAAGGCGTGATTACCATTAAAGACAATCTAGTGTGCATGTCTATTTTCCTCTCTAAAGATAGGGCGATCTTTAGATTTGGAAAATAGAACTAATAGACTGAATATTCCCAAAACCTAAATACATTAATAACTAACGTAAAATCAAATTGTTATTGTTCAGTATATGTACAGAGTTAATATTTTTCCCATAGAATGTAAATGCAACTAAGAAAAAAACAATGATCATGGGTGTGTTTCAGTATCCCTGTATGATTTCTGCCATTTTTTTCCTTTTGTCTTTTAGGAAGGAAATGAATAATTAGCATTCATTCTGGGGGAATGGTATAATTTTTCTGAATAGTTTTTTTTCTGGCCAGGTTTCTTTTTTGTCAAAGAACTGTGGCTCATATACTAAGCATCAAATAAGATCTCAAAGCAGGAGCCAAAATTCCCCTGTTCTCAGGATTCATTATGCCATGTGTGTAATAATAAAGACATTATACCCTTTTTAAAAAATCTCCTATATCTACTGTGATGCTTATTGGAAAACACCATTGAGTAGGTTGCACATTATGTTGCAACAACAGCTTTAATTTATAAATGAATTAATAACACAATCCCAGACACTACAGAATTTTTGCTAGTTCTGTACAAACTGGATAGGGCCTCTGAAAAGAAATTTGCCTCTAAGTAATTTGGAATCACTGAGTGAAGTCCATACTTACAGTCATAAAAATGGTGGCCAGAGGGTGCAGTTGTACCTAAGAATTGTCTTTGATGCTGCTGCTATTGTTGTCTGGGAAGGGAGGCCACAAATGAACCAGATGGTGTGAAAAAAAGGCAGTGACTGTAAGTGGAAAAGCATAAGGAAAATGGAAAGGATAGAAGAACTCTGGATGTCAAAATGTCTTGTTGCAGCTCTGTAAATAACTGTAATTTGTATAACTATGGAATTTACTGCAGGGGTCTTATCCGAGTTCAAACGTGCTTCTTGAGAGAGAGATTCCAGTTTCTCTGTATTTTCAGAAGGACATACCCATAGTTTTAATTAATTTAATAAATATCCCAAACTGTGAAAACCTGAAAATTTGTTTGAGAATTTGTTTAGAAATAAAATTTAATTCAATGATTCAAACAAAGCATCGGAAAAATACAGAAGAATCAATAAGTATGACATTTAGCCAGAAATAATCAGCTTTGCATTAGATGGAAAGCCAATGTCCCTGCAGGGTGTTTCTCTGGAAAAAGACCCAGAAGATATGGAAGATCACTGTTGTGATATGGGTCAGTAACATGATGTTGTTTAAAAGGCAAATGGTAAATTGGTTGGGATAAACAACTGTATTAATTGCATCACTTGATCATTTTGCTGCTTTCAACTGTTACTGTATAGGCTTCATATTGTTCCTGTTGCAAACATAGTTTTGAGGAATTATATGGACTTATTAGAAGAATTTCCAGGGAGGGTGGATGGGAAAAAAAACCCAAAACAAAAACACCAAAACCCAAAGCAAACCAAAACCAGAAACTGTATCTACTGGGAATGTTTATAGAAAAGACTGAATAGAAATATGCAAATGGTGGCATAAAGGAATGAAGTAGTCTGGTTTCTGTGTCCTTTCTAGACAAGCCATGACAGACCAAAAAATGCATTAGTAAAAAAAACCTTTTTTAAACAATTGGAATAGATTTCAGGGGAGCTTGTTGATTTATTTTTTTTTCTTTTTGGCTGGAATAAATTAGGTATGAATGATCTTAAGTCAGGAAAATGGATTCACTTATCTCCCAAAGACACTGAAATCCAATCATAGGACTATTTCTTTGGTTACTTGGTAAAAACAAGTATTTCTTGTAACAAGCATACATTTTTAATTACAAACAAAACAGACTTTGGAAATTCTTCAGCTTCCCTACACATATTTGAAATGAAACATTTCCAATCTGATATATTTTTGCACTTCTGCAACATGTCAAACCACTAGAAGTTTTGCTGTACCCTTGTAAATAAAATGCCAGTGGCAAAAAATCCGTATTCAATAATTAGAATTCACCTGGAGAAAAACCTGATCATAGTAAAATGTTCCAAGATGGTAAGCATACAGAAGGAAAAATTCTAATAAATTATCCTATCTGCTTTATTTCTTTAATAGTTTTGGATGTAAATACTGAATAGAATATTGTTTTTCTCTTTGCCAAGGAAGAGGATTTAATTTTCAAGGAAGCCATTGAAGTTTATTTAAAATGTAGCCTTTTTACGTAACTTCTTTTCACCTCTTGACTTTATGGTCAAATGAACATTTTTTAATATATGGTAGTTTTCAAAGTCAGTACAATCTAATTCTTGAGAGCCAGTGGCTGCTTGACCTAGTCCAAAGAAATAACAAACATACAAAATTTATAATCATGAGCTATAGTAACTGACTTTAAAAAACACAAAAGAAGAAGGAAAATCAGTTTACTTTGAGTTATGATCCTAGGGCCTGCATTTCATGTTTTAAATTGTGGTGAATAAATAATAAAATTTGTGGTAAGGAAGTTATTAGCTGCAATTTTTAATCTGTAAGACTTCATTTATTATTCATATACCAGAGGGTTTAAGAAGTGATCCAAATTTCTTTTTGAGAGATAAAATCTCCATGATCTTTCCTGTATACTTGTTGGGCAAAGAAAGGTTTCATAGAATATTGAGAAAGAAAGAAGCAATTAGTTGAGCTGTCTCTAGAGCTTGAGAAGATGCCTTGAGAAGTAGCTCTAGCTCTACATGAAATTGGAGTGAGTTAAGAAATATTTAATTAAATTAATATTTTCTGAAAAATTACTATTTTTCTAAAATCATAATCTTGTATAGGGACAAAGCACTTTGTGCTAAATTTAGATGAGAAGCTTGTCTCATGATAAAACATATAGGTACAGGGGGAAGGGGAAGCCCTATACCCCCAAATATATTTAATACTAACATCTGAAGCACATTATGAAGAAAAGCATTGAAATGCATGTCTCCATCCTTCAGAATCAAAGTGAAGTACTTGGTACTTTATTGTACACTCTAAAGGCTCTAATTCTAATCCTGTAATTTTATGAGAATTTAGCAGGCAATCTACCTGAAGCTAAAGACTGTCTAATGAAGAATAAAATTCGAATAAGGACTTTTAAATGTGAATTCAAAAATACCATGATCCAGGAAAACACTTAAGTAAATGCAGTTATTAATGCACAAACCTTTTTTCTTTAAAAGGTCTTCTCTTAGAAGTCCTTTTTATCTTATGGTTCCTCTCCCACATACCTCTAAGCTGAAATTGAATTGATTGTGATTGCTGAATGAGAGTCTGGTGAATTTGAAGTCTTGCTAAGAGGGAGCTGAAAAGAGATTTGATTTGATTCTGAGGAAGAAAGGTGCTATCTGCCAGTTCCTAATCCTGTGGTCATTATAACTGACCTGCATTTAAGAAAGATATCACTTAAGTTGAATGTGGTAAATTTGCTTGAGATCCAGAACAACAATACGTGGTAAGAAAGCTAAATGGATTAAAAGTATAGTGACACAATATATCACTTACCACAGCTGCTTGATACACAATTCACTTGCTGTGACTTACCTACCCCTGTCCAGTAATTCACATCTGCCCCACCCCATTCTTCCCATTCCAAACCCTAGGACAGCTTTCAGAGAGCTGCCATATTCCCAGGACAAAAACCTTGTTACAAAACTGCAGTTTTTTTCTGCTACTGTCAGCAGGAAGAAAGAAGCATGTTTTTCACAGGGTCAAACATTGAAAGCAGGTGCTTGCAGTCTGAATCATCCTCTTGCCTACAGTTTGAGTTTCTCTGTGCTACTGAAGAAGTCTGGGACTCAACACACAGGGAAAGACAAATATATGAAAATGTCATTTTCACCTGACTGGCCTGCCTTTAAACAGGGAGTCTCACTAATAGGGACTACTTAGGTAGGCTTTACAGCAGTGCAGATTTTCAGTGTCTTCTAAGAGGGAAACTTGTAAAATGTCTTCTCCCGGTGATGTAGGCAGCAGACTAAGTCTTCAGGAATGAAATATGGCTGAACTGAATTATGTTGCTTTGGTCAAACTTTCATCCACTAGTAATCCACAGATCCACAGGCTCTGCATGATATTGTTGGAGGGGTACTCATTTAATAAGCAGGCTGGAGAACTATTTACACTTTGTAAAATCTGAAGTAGGAGTTACACGTTATAAGAGATTTTCTTTATTGCTTGATTTAGCTACAGATTTCAGAATTCAAACTTGTAGCATTTGCTGTTTGGCTTTGCACACGGGTAGTGAGTTATTTTACTGGAAGTCTGTATAGCTCCAGCTCTAATATAAATACTAATAACCATTACTATAATTAAGTTTCTTTCTAATAATATGAACAACTAAAACAAAATTGCAGGATGGAAGAAAAAAACCCAAACTTACCAGCCTTTTAAAGCAAAATGTTTGTTCTTTTACCAATAATGTTATTTGAGTAAGTACTTTGAGTACTGAAAAACATATTTGCATGAAACACAGCTCTTAAGGCTTTGAATTGAGTATTAGAACAAAATTAGGAAACAACAATTGTTGAATCTCAGTGTAGTAAAAACTGTCTCAAATACTAGTAACATTCATTCACTGAAGTATAATCTAACTCTTCCAACAGAGTGAAATTCATGCTTGTGCAGATGGCTCCCACATGGCCCATGCCTCATTTAAATCCCTCTTAATCCCTCTTTGGAGAATTCAAGTTGGATTTATGCAATTCATAGTCCTTGTAGTGACCCTCTGCCCATAGTGAATTTTATGCTGTACTGCCATTTTATTTCTATTGCCACTTCAAGCTGCAATATGTTTACTAAATGAACCCTGGTATAATTCAGTCAGACCCATCAAAAGCTGTGAACACTTTTACCTTGCTCTTCTTCCTCTTGCGCCGGAACCGCAGAAGCTCTTTATGCTGCCTGGACACAAAGTTAACAGCTGCGTACTCCAGAAGTGCAGAAAATACAAAGAGCAGGCACACCGCCATCCAGATGTCAATGGCTTTGACGTATGACACCTGAGAGGAGACAGGAGAAGCCTGAGTATGTTAAAAGCACAGATGTGAAGTTTAGTATTTCATGGCAGGAGGAAGTGCATTAATACCTCCACATCCCAACAGTATTTTTATCGAACAAAACTTTGAATGACAGACAACAATAAGAACAACAATTCAATCCATACATGTGAAATTTTTGTTTAAAAAACGTATTATTTTACAAAATGTGTTCAAATCATTAACAGTTCCTTACAGTATACTTTGTATTACATCACAAACCAAATAATCCTCAAGATACACATGCTCTTCCTTCATTTGTCTGACTGACATCTGTGAATGGCACTGAGGATGCAAAAAGCCGCTTCTAGTGGGACCAGTGGGAATTCCTGAATTAAAATGGATGTGGAATAAAAATTTACAAGAAAGGAGATAGGTGGAGAGTCCTGAAGTGTTCACTCTCTGCACAGTAAATTGAATGCATAGTTTCAAATTAATCCTGTCGATCTAACACAGTGAAAGAACTAAAAATCAGATACAGATTAGAGCTCATTGCAATCCTGTATTGCCAAGTTCAGATGCAGGACATGATCTCAACCAAGAAAGTAGTTTTTGCAGAGTTACAAGAGTTTTTTTATATAAGTAAACATAGCTAACTTCAGGCCTCAAAATGTGACAAAAATAATCTGCAGCTTTCTGTTAATCTCTTACATTGTTGCTTTTTTGAGTTTTTAGAGCATTCAGTTTTATCTGTTGATGTTAACTTTGCATGCATCCAGTTCCATATATTTGGGACAGAAAGCATGCTCAAATCTGCAAGGGCTGTCTGTTTTACTTTACAAAAAAGTTAAATAGACAACCTAAAAATATAATGTTAAAAGTAATGCAGAATTGAATTTTGTGTATTTTTATTGTATACATTTTATCTCTATTAACTGCAATGGCACATGAAGATGGTCAAGTAATAAATGAAACAGAAAACATTTAAAGCAATTACAACTAAGAAAATGGAATTAGTTAATATAGAAATAAACTTTAAGTGTTGTTCATTGTGTTGAGAATAATTTTTATGCAATTGTTTGGAGCTGTTAAGGTTTACATTTTTCTACATTTTAATGTAAATGTGTAACTAGTGAGCTAATTAATAATTTAGGCAGTTTTGAGGAAAGGAATATAATTGATGATCTATGGTAAGAATCTATGGCCTGTAGAATTTCAGTCATATCTGCTAGCATGTAATCAGATACTGGAATGTGAAAAAGGATGAGCCAGTCAATTGTTAAGCAGGGTTTATGCAACATGGAATAACATTGTTTTCACTATTTGTTAGGGTTTATGGAATTAACTAGACATGTGGCTGGCTATACAGTTGAGACAAAGGAGAAATAGAATATATTTGATTGGAGAATCAAAAATCCCCTAAATATTTCAAAATTATTTGTTTGATTTAGAAAATGATTGGATGCTAATAATTAAAACACATGAGGTTGGCTGAAAGTGTTTTCCACATAACATTATGATTTACATGGTACAAACAAAGGAAATTTAGCCTACCTTTGGAAGAGATGCTCGTGAACCTGAGCTTTGTGTTGTCATGGTCAGTACAGTTGTTATGCCTAAAGCCACTCTGGCTGGAGCTGCATCCATGTTGATCCAAAAGGACACCCAGGAGAGAATCACGATCAAGAGGCTCGGGATGTACATCTGGATGAGATAGTAACCCATCTGCCTCTCAAGGTGAAACCGGACTTCAATACACGTAAACTTTCCTTTTTTACAACAAAGAAGAAATATTCAAGAGAAATAGAATGTTTTTACTGTCGGCATCTAGTGCACACTCATGAAGAATGTACGATGTGTCAATTATATCTGTTCACTAGAAAAAGATTTATGTTTTCAATTCTCTGCAGTGACTTGCAATAAAGACAGTCCCAATTATAACAGGAGTATCTAATGGGAAGGGGGAGAATATCTGAAAAATTAAGAATTTGATATGGTCTGAAATTCATATTTTCTTATTAAAAAACCCTCACAATTCATTATAACAATAGGAAATTTACATTTCCTCTGTGAGATCACCCATTTTTGAAACTTATGTTTTGGAAATACTTCTGTGTACAAGGAAAATGTTTGCTTCCCCATTGTATAATATCTCCTTTATATTTGGTTTAATTTTAAGCTTAATTTTATTTTTATTGAACTAAAAATTGGGGAAAAATAGTGATATTAGTATGAGCACTACATTATCAATAGGAGAATCTGCTAAATCTCTCCCTGTGTTCCCATTCAAACTGCTCCAGCTCATAAGAGAAACGATCAAGTTTCAAACACTGTTTGAAGACTGGAAAGACCAGAGATTAAGAAACTTTAGGAAGGTAATTAAATGACTTAGTTTTGTCCAGACACTGAATATAAAGCAACTTCTACACACTTATTCAAACCAGAACAAAAACAACAACAAATCTATTGGTAGCTCATAAAAATGTAATAAACTCATATTTTTATATTAGCCAGACTATTGTGTGGTTGGGGTTTTTTTTCCACCCTTCAAGCTGTAGATTATTTCACAGATCTCGGCCCAGCCTCACTAGATTTTTTAATTTTGCCCAATGGCCATATAAGTCACAGAGGAATGGTGCTGAAGGCAATGCTGTTACTGTAAATGGTGTATACATAAAAGAGTTTCTCACAACAACAATTACACATAACTCAGTTTTCTTCCTTATTTTGAGGAAAAAACATTTTATAATTCTATATTTAAGAAGGAAGGCTATATCACTATATTTTCTTAAGTGGTATGAAGCTCTTTGTTTATGTTTTCTACATATTTTTGAAAGATATTTTCCTAATCAATTTCCATTTGCCAAAATGACATTTTATACTAATTTTTTCCACAGTAATAGAGAGTTGATGCTTATCAGATTAAAAAAATTATGTAATGGATTTATAAGCTCATCATATACTAATGTATTTTGTTTTATGCTGTGACAATAGTGTTAGGCATACAGAAATGAACTTCAGATAAAATCAAAGAAATATTTTTATTCTAGGGATATTAAGTGCTTCTGAACTTCATTATTTTCATAATAGTTCTTTTAACAGGCCACTAGTTTTTCTATGATGTCATAATGAATGCAATTTTATGACAATTTTATTCTCCTGAGGCACTAAAAAAAATTTAGAAAGACATTTGTTATGATGTTTAATTTTAAGGTTACATTTCGTATCTCAGGAGTTTTATATGTGCAAGTTCAATTATTAGTTTCATTCCTAATTGTCAGCATTTTCTGAATCCTATCTAAACTCCCGAAATCTGTGTCCCAGATCCTGCCTCAACCATCTGCTACCCCAGCTTCAAGACTGATTTCTACCTCAGTCACAGGATGAAATCCTGGTTTAAAAATGTGAATGGGAATTTTGGTGTTTACTTCAGGAAAGGCCAGGATATTACCCTATGCTTCTCCTCCACGGCCTTGAAAAGGATACCTATGCAATTTAGTCTTTCATTTAGCTGTTCACTACACCCCACATACCAGAAGTTCTGCACTAACTGGCCTTTGTTGGAATCATATTCTTTAACTGGTTCTTACCCTGAATATTTTTTTTTTTTTTGTGACATTCATTCTGTTAATTCAGCAGCCTTGGACAGCAGCAGTCTGTGTCTCATACATCACAGTAAATCGTGGTGGTAAGGAGTGACAGAAATGCATCAGCCCAATCTAGGTCTAAGCAAAGCCATTCTATTTGGCACCATATCAGTAAGAATTGTTCAGCATGCAATATTTTCTTCTTTCAAAACAAATTAGGAAGGAAAACTAAGGAGCATCAGACTGACTAATATATGCATACGCATATATGAAGTGTCAATAAACATTAGCTACTGTTTGTAGGTTGTTTTTTTTTCCATCCAGAGAAATGTGGGATAAGAGATCTGAGTTTCTTTCCTGAGGACTTCAGTGGACTTGAACTATTAGAGACCACTCATCACAAAAATTCTGTATTCCTAAACAGTGAACAGTAAATAATATAGTAGCTCTGATATGGAATATTTTATGTGGTTGCAAATTTGACAGATCTAATTGAACTAAGGTGGAAGAGAAGAATAGTTGTAAACAACAGAATCCTAAAAAAATTAAAGAGATTATAAATGAAAAAAGTGCAAATGGAATATATTGTAACCACAGAGAAAGGGAGAAAAAAGCAGGCATAATGAAGAGGCCAGAACTATGACTGAATGATGTGTCAGAAGAATTATACAAAAGTATGCTTTTGCTTGGTTTAGTATTTTTGTAAATATCATTGGCCAAGGAAAAAAACCCTCAAAACCTGTAACATCAAATTGAAACAAACAAAAAATTGAAAAAAAAGAAAAGAAAAAAGAAAGTGGATGTGTCTCAAAGTAGAAAAATACCTTTGTTTAGCTTCACTGCATGTGTGAATTAGAGTCCTGTCTTTGTCTTAGACCCAGAGACTTTATGGACTTGCCAGGCATACTTCCAGTGCGTCCTAGTCAAGACTACCATGTTCCTCTCTTCCCATACAGCTCTGACAAATTAATATATAGCAGCTCCTCCAGAAGACTGGTGGCTACCCAGCTAGACCCTCTTCTCTGCTGCTCCAGTACTGAGTATTGGAGAAAAGCTGCAGATTGAAGTCAGTCTAGCACTTCAGTTGCAGTAGTTGCTGGTCTAAGTGTGAAAAATTTGATGTTAGCTTTTGCCCTTCCTGGCTGAAATCAGAACCACTTGCATAAACTTGGCTAATGTAGCTGACTGAAAAAAGAAAACCCTTGTACTAGCAGATGTGAGTCCAGCCAAAAGAGGCTATGCTGTTTTTTCCCACCTGAAGGGGTGGGTCTCCTTTCCCTTCCTGTATTCCATTTCAAATTCAAAGCCAGGTTAGGTGTGGTTTAATCTATTTGACTGGATGCTTGAATGGACCAGAAGAGACATATCCATAAAGTCACCTCAGCTGGTGAATGAGATAGACAAGCAACTAAAAGCATTGCTCTAATAATTCATTTGTAGTACATGAAGGGTAAGATCGAGTTCATTTTGACAGGCACTGTGAATGTCACAGAGAGTGCCTAGCAGGAGGATAGGAATCCCTTGTGGTATTGTGGCTGAGCAACAAATTAAGACCTGATGGTAGTTTCAGACTAAAGCTGTCTAAATATAAGTGTGCACACAATCCATAAAATGGATTTTTGTAAAGCAAAAGAATGAAAAGGTATGAAGGGCTTCCCAAAAGAAATATTTTTTCCTGACTTGAGGTTACATCTTTTGTTTTTGTAAGTCTAGTCTAACCAGGGATTTAAGTGCATGAAAGGGCCCCAAAGTGCTGACTTGATGAGGATTGTTACCTGTGCATGCAAGGTGAATGTACTGGCATATATGCGTGTGATGGTGCATTTTTGTCTCTTAACCATATTCTTTGGTAACAACGTTAGAGCTGCTGGACTGGCAAGATTTCTATGCAATGTCCATGCTGAAACCATTAGTATAGTGAAAAAATAAAATTGTGTCAGTCTATATGATATTTCTTTTCCCCAGAAAGCATAAATTGCTTTTCTTTGGAGTGAATATCTAGATCACACACTTTCTTTGTTGTTGTTTCTTGCATGGCCAACTGTGAGTAACCCAAGAAGAGCATTTTGCTACTTCAGGTCACCTTCACACTACACAGCCTCCTCTGACTGTAGCATGTGCTGTTGAAAAAAATGGGCTATGCAGGCAGCAGTATGCTTGTGTCATTAAAATGTACTGTCAGTAGCGTGGGATGTGCAAGAGAAATCAAGCAGAAGTTGTAAATTCAGGCCATAAAGAGTCCTCTTTTATAGTTTCATCTGTCTCAAACTGTCCCAGAGGTAAGAGTTGGTAGGACTTAAAAGTGTTTGTCTCCTTTTAGCAGCCCTTAAGGTGTGTTTTGGGGAAAGCTTTTATTACTGTACCCCTACAATGTCATAAACATGTTATGATTCCCAGAAAGGCTGAGTAGCTGTTTTTGAAGCTATACAGAAAGTTTTAATAAGGGAGAATTACTTCAGGATTCTGAGTCAAGGGAATAATGTGCCTGAGAAATAATTAAGAAAGGAGTAACAATTATTAACTACTATGAAATTAAAAATTAATAGCATAATAAAATATAAAATTAGCAAGTATAAACAAATTAGAAAAGAGCTAAGCATGCAGAGTTCAACTTTTTATCCATGCAGAACAGAAAGTTATCTGCTGAGGATCCTTGATGCTACTTTAGACAGTAGTAAATGGTAGTCTGATCTTGTAAGTCACTAATAATGTTAATAAATGATTTGTTGTGAAATATCTTATGGATATAGAGAGAACTGTAGCTAAAAGACTGTACAGTTTAATGAAATTACATTAATCCATTTACTTAAAATAAGAATCTTATGCTTGCTGAATAGAGATGATTTAAAGGTTAGCAAAACTGAACTGAGTTAAGCAAATCTGAATAAATCTTTATGGTGCTCTGCAGAATATGTGTCTTTGATCTGGGAAGCAAATATTTCATATTGTGATTCCAACACATCTGTCAGTATGGATGTAGACTACACAATTCTGATTTTACCAGTGACTGATAGCCAACAAGCAGCCAGTCTAGCAATCAAAATATTGCTAGCTATAGAGATTTGCTAACAGAATCCTGGGGCAACTGGACTGTGATGATGTTCCTGTGCAACAACACTTCACTTTTTGTCATGATAAAAAGCTAGAGACAAAGGCTTAGCATAAAATTAGAGAAAAAACCGAGAGACAGCAGGGAAGGAGAAAGGGAGAATGAGAAAACTTCAGTGGCTAGGATATGCTCAACCTAAATGGCTGACTCAGATTTAGATCTCTTAATACAATAGAGAGCTTCTGCCACTTGTCTGTCTTCCTGAAAGTCATTTCTTAAGCACTTCAATTCCTCTATTCCCCATATCCTGACAGAGAGCCTAAATTCAAAATGAGCTTGAAAATTACATTAGACAGAGTATTTGCCTCTCGGTGTTATTCTAAACCTCTGTTGTGTTCAACATTTTTAGACATGTTAAAACCAGAATTTGACATCTTATGTGGAAGAAATAGCATATTGCAAAAGCTAGCTGACACTTTTCCTTATAGAGATAAAAGTAATGATAAGTAATGATAGTTCCTTCTTCTCAAGGCAAAACTTAAAGACTCTTCTTCCAAAATGAAACAATAGGTGGACTCAAGATACAGGTTTTGTATAGATGGATGTAATATGGCTATTGTATCTTATGCCTCTGACTGCTTTCTATACTTCAATACCTTGGATTCTTACTACTAAATTTTAATACTTGGATCCTTACAGGTTCTTACTAAATGATTGCCACTGCAATGCTTTGAGTATTCCTATCTACTCTCTGTACAAGGACAAATATTTACTCTAGACAAACACCTGTTGCAGGACAACCCACACTGAGGATAGTTCATGACATATAATATAACATATAATATATACTGCAAGTATGACCTCACTGCAGGCCATCATACACCTTCCCTTTGTTGTATTTCTCCAGCCCTTCCTTAATGCTGGTTCTGCCACTTGTCTCCTGAGCTGGGGAACTTCAGAGTGCTAGGTAGTAGAAAGCTCGTCCTTTAAATAGTTGTGTGTTAAAGAACAGATGAAGTTTTATCAGAATTGCCTTGACACAAAATCTTTGATCATTTAATTAATCAACATTTTTATTAAAGACACTGCATATATAAACCCTAATGTTTTATCTAGTATACAGGATAGAATCACCCTGGCAAAGGCCATTGCCTTCAGTAAGAATGTGGCCATTGGCTTCAGCTGTCTTCAGACAAAATGGATTGATGAAAAAAAAAAAAGCCCCAAAAACCAAAAAAACAAACCAACCAAACAAAAAATCCCCAATCCAAACAAACAAAAAACCCCAATACAAAAACAAACCAAAAACAAAACCCAAAACCTTTTTATATTGGAAGTAATTAATGTTGAAAGGAAATTTTCTGAGGACAATTTCATCTTCTAACTGAAAAAAGTCTTAGCTGAAAATAGACAGTCTCAGGAGGAAATAAAACTGTATTGCCATAAGAAGGATCACATAGACCACCAGCACTTTCCTTCTGCCTTTTGTTGTGTTCTTTCTTTTTTCTCTGCATCTGCTAAAATAAGATTGCAGTTAACATCTCTTGGCAACAGCATGTTACGTATAACACTGCAGACAAAATAGCAGATGATTTTCACACAGAGGATGAATGAGAATGAAATATATAGACTGACTTTTCCATAAGGCAATACTGTCCCCTTAACTTTCTCTTGTGTTTGAGTCATTATCGGAATCACCACAAGAAAAGCAGTCCACTTGATTTTACCCTGTTCAGTAAAGACATTTCCTTTTTATTCTTCCAAGAACATGACACTTTTGCTTGAGAGGAACTCCACTTATTACTGAAATAGAGCTTTCTGTTCCTTTGCCTTCCAGTGATACGATTTTTTAAACAACAGATAAAATTCATAAATTATGTGTATGCAAAGCTCATTATTTCAAGAGATTGTAACTATAAAACTGATTACATATAGGTAAATTTAGCTGAAATTATTTTCATACCTTTCTAAGAAGTCAGGATAATAAAAAAGCATTTGGTAAGTGTGCTCTCTAGAAACTTTCCAATTTGCTCTTTAATATAAATTGCAATTTGAGTGTATTTTGCTTATACTTTTGAGTATAAAAGTACTCATTTCTTCCTGATCATAAAATAGATAAAACACCGTATTTATCTTCATAGAGCCTGAATAGAAATTATGATTTTCCAGTGTCTAACATATAGAACTAGACACTTCTCTATGTATCTAAAGCCAGGATTCACTAAAGGTCTCTAGGAATGTACTAACATTCAGTTTTTCTTTCAAGTCACAGTCTGTGGAATTCAGCAATATTTTGGGGGAAGTCAGTGCTTAGGCTGTCACCTCATAGATTCCCATACAGGAAGGGGATTTTACATTGCTTTTTTTTTAAAAAAAAATTTGGAGGCAGGTGATAAGCTTGACTTTGGTGTAAGGCTGATAATGATTGCAGTAAAAGACAGCTGAAAATAGATATGAAAAAGTTAAATTGGTAAATTTGCACTTGCAGTTCTCATGTCCCTCAGAATGGAGAGCTGAGCTGCATTGAGCAGGACCTTTGTGGGCTGGAGAACCCAGCACAACATCATGGCAAAGACAAATTCACAGATCTGTGATGAGGATGGAACAACCCCCTGCCCTGATACAGGCTGGGGGTGGGCTGGGTAGGCAGCAGGTCTGCTGGGCCTGGGAGCCTGAGAGATGTCAAGCTGAACAGAAATTGTGATGTGAAAGACTTGTCATGTGCTGCACTGTGTTAGCAGGGGCAGAGAGGGGAGACATAGAAACTAAGGAGGCATCTAGATGTGATGTTTCCACTTCCAGGACAGACAATGAATTTTTTATTCAATGAATCTTTAAAGCAGAATGCTCAAATTTTGATCAGTGCAGGGTTGACATTTGTGGCCTCTTTGCCCTTGAGAAAAATGTCTTGTTGGAGTCAGGAAGTGCCATTTTGTGCATCTAGGGATGGTCACATCCTCAGCCTGCCACAGACTGTTTACAAAAGTGTTTATAATTCCTGCTTTTTCAGCAAAGGAATGAGCAGCTTCAGAGATTTCACACCCATAGACTATCTCCTGGGTAAAAAGTACAAACCTCCTTTTTGGAGGAATGGTCTATGAAAAAAACCTGAGGGAGTTAAAAAGTAATGTCTTAAAAATCACTCCTATCCACTCAAAAAGAGTGTTTTAGGTGTTTGTGAACACAAGTAAGGATTTGAATTGTTGTGAGAGTAAGACATCGAAGTTATGTCTCCTTTAATCACTGTCATCAAGCTGGCAGCAAAATGGCTGAATATAAGGCACTAGGTCAGTCGAGGTGAGACTTAGAAGGTCCACAATCTACAGCTTGTGAAGCACCTTTTTTGGCTATGGGAGGAAAAATGGAATCACGAGAAAAAATTGTGTTTGGGATGCGCATATTAGGAAGTCAGATGGGGAGTGTGGAGCTAAGGAAACATGCTGTTCATCAAGATTGCAATTATCAGAAATGGTCATGTACAGAATTTATCAGTCCTGGTGCTGAGGGCAGCAATCACAGCTCCCCTGTTTCAAGGACCACTACATCCAATTTTTTGATCCAAAAGGCATTATTGGACCTAAGACAGTTCTGAGCAGCATCGCTCAAGTGTGGGTGTAAAGCATTATCCATGACACAGGAGTAAAGCCAAGACTCATTTGTGCCTCTGAGCCAATGCTATTATGCATAAACTCATGCTACTGTATATTTAGATTTTTTTTTCAGCTTTTTTGCAGCTGTGATTGAAATTATCTGTGATTGCAATAAAATTTAGGTGTTGCATAATAGCCCAGGGAAGCAATTAATGTCACATAGGAATGCAGCAAACAAGACCATCCTTGTAATGTAAATGGTTCATGTGTGATATTTCTGGTTGTTATGATTCTACTTCACTTTCCAAATTGGTCACTGTGCATATGCCTGTGGATGCAAAAAAATGAAAATTATCAGAAATGTTGTTGTGTCACCTCAGAACACAAGATTTGATGAGCCATTTTGCTGTACTGCTGCTGAAACTGTTATATCTCTATATTTAGACACAGTTTATTTTTTGGGCTCTGGTTACAGTGAACCATTTTCAACTGGGCATGAAACACTGATGAGACATGCACTGATGACTTTCCACATACTGTCCTGAAGCTTCATGTTAATTTGCTTCATGGGGAGAACTTTGGGATTTTTTTTTTGTTTTACAGGATGCCTCAGAAGAGCTTTCCATCCTGTGTTGTAACTAAATTTAATTTGAAAACTCTTCTTTGGTCACTTACTACGTACCAGCTGTAGTTGCTTAGCATTATTTTAAGAATTCATTTTATTTAATCTGTCATAGGCCAGAGAAATAGACTTCACATCATATTTTAAAAATTGCTTTTTGTAAATTTTTGTTATTGTGAAGTATCCTAAAGGCATATCTTCCTGCAATATCTCATTGCAGAAGCCTTAAAAAGCACATTACTGATGATGTATCCAAGTAACACAGTGAAAATAGTTGTTGCTGTCTTTTAATATAATGTTTATGGGGTTTTAGCCTACAAATGGTAGTAAATAGTATTGGTTGTAACAAAGAATTAAAAGGAGTTCTTACTCTCCTAGAAACCAAACCCTCCTAATCTGGTTAAATTTGCTTCGTACTGAAGATTTAAATTAAAAAAAGTACTTTGGACAAAATACTTTTATCTTGAAGAGGAGACTATCACAATAAATGTAGTCCTACATGGGTAAACCCACCCTTTCTTTCTGATTTGCCCTGACAAAGTTCTGTACCTGTAATTTTGGTGCTGTAACTCAGAGCAGGCCACTCAGCTGCTTCCTCTGGTGAGACACACCCTTCCACCTCCTGCTCAGCATCAGCATCCCAATTTTCCCCTCTGCCCATCACAGGCAGGTCCCACAGCTGCGCAATTGCTTTATTTTTTGCTGACATCTTTTAACATTTCCATCCTCTAACTGCATCCAGGCTTCCAAGGTTTCTGTGTTACCAAACACCTTGATTTCTTTGTGGACAAGTTGAATGGTCCAATTACTTTTTCAGTACAGGCTTGATCTTCATCTTTCAAGGGCTGTAGGTTGCACTCACCTCTTAGAGCATGTTTGGCCACAGAAATGCAGTTTGGCCAAAGCAATACAGAATACAACAGGCTGCTGACTGGCCACACTGTCCTCTAGACTTATTGTCCCCTCCTCTCACCTAAATGGGACAGAATTGCAAGGAGACAAGCACGCTTGTAGCCACATTTTGAGAGCCATGAGGCCTCCCATGCATCTGTTATAACATAACAGATGCATGCTCTGTTAACATAACATCTGTTGCTCCTGCTTCTCCACTCAGGTTAGGGCCACAGTGAACAAACAGCACATACAATTTGAGCCCAAGTAACCTAGCCTAGTATAGGTGTAGCATATTTTCCTATTTTTCCTTAGATAAAAATGAATACCAGGTTAAATAGGCTTGAAACAGGTTGTGAAGAAAAATATTGTGCCTTCAAAATACTGAAAAAATGAAGTTTTAGTGAAAAACACAAGGTTTAAACTCTGACAATTATAATGTAAGTTCTCAGACAAATGAGTAAGAGTACAACTAAGCTTTGGATGGAGGCTTTGAAAATCACTGGAAATTCTGAAATTTTAAACCAGGTTTCCATTCAGTATCAGGTTAAGCATCACAGTAATGTCTCTATTTCTCAGAGGTTTTTGATGCACCATATTATGAAAATGAACTTTAGAAAAAGGAGAAGAATACTCTATACCGTGGTTTCTCATCAGTTAATATCATATACCTTATATAGAATACAATTACAGACACTCATTAAAATGGCATAAAAGCAGGAGAATCTTAAAGAAAAAGGGTAAGTTGCTTGTATATTTCAAAGGAGACAGTGGAAAATAATGAAAATAAAATTTTCTTATTTGTCATAAGGATTATGGTAGAAAGGAAAAAAGGGAAAATAGGAATTCCTATCTTATCATTAATGAAGAAATATCTGAGTGAAAAAATTATTCTGCTATAGGATATGTATCATATATTTTAGAAGGTTTTTAAGGATTATTCATATTTTAGTATTTGTACAACAGAAGTGCATGTTAAGTATTTCCAATTTATTTTAGGGAACAGTTCAAAATATCTCTCTTGATATCATCCTATTCTAAATGGAAATTATGACAGAACCTTCCCTTCTCCTAGGGCACTACTGCAGTTGCGATAAAACTCAGTGTTGGAAAGCACTCCTCCTTAATTTTGATTGTAGCAGGACATTCCTTTTGAACATCATCTATTTGATTTTTCTCTCCCTGACATTTCAGCAGAATTCAAATGATTCTGATGAATTTTAAGAAATGTTTAATCATACGGAGAGCAAGAATTTAAAGATACATGGATTAGAAGACCTTTAACTTTTTATTTTTTTTTCAAGAAAATACATAAACTATGCAACTTAGGCTTTGCTTTTCAGGATTATTAAACTCGTGATTCAGTTATTGATATAGTTTTTCACAATTAAAAATAAAAATATAATAACTATAATATTAATATTAATCCCCTACTTTTTCAGATAATCCCAGAGATGAGCTAAATACCTCAGTTCAACAAAGACAATGATTCAGTATCACAGAATCATAGAATTAGAGAATTATAGAATGGTTTGAGTTGAGAGACCCTAAAGATCACCTAGTTCCAGCTCCCCTGCCACGGGCAGGGACACCTTTCACTAGACCAGGTTGCTCAGAGCCCCATCCAGCCTGGCCTTGAACACTTTCAGGGATGGGGTATCCACAGCTTCTCCATGCAGCCTGTTCCAGTGCCTCACCATCCTCACAGTAAGGAATTTCTTCCTCATATCTACACCTACTCTCTTTCAGTTTGAATCCATTCACTCTTGTCCTGTCGCTGCATGCTCATGTCTAGCTCGTACACCTTTCCACTGCACACTAAAATCCTTTCAGCTCATTCACACTGCCCCCTTGCTGCATGAATTAAGGCAGGAATAGCTTGGCTCAGCCATGCTGTGTCCCTTTTTCCCGACTGAGCCAGGCTATGATTAGTGCACAGCGTGTAGACCTTTGGATTTCAGCAGTGCTTCAGATCCCACATTGTAAATGGGGTCACGGCACCTACTGAATAAGTAAAACCCCTGACTGAACAGTGTTGGAATTATTTCAACTCTATATTTACTTAAGGTACCTAAAATTGAAGTTTTTCCAGTCTTCAGGTAGTTTTGGTTTGCCAGTTATTTAAGACTGCATTACCTTGCACAATACACCTGTGTGTTTTAAGCCTCTTCTGAATTCAGTGAGAACATTTAAAATACAACCCAACTGTGACATTTATTATAACAATAAATGTTAAATGTCTTTCAGTTTTAATCTCTTTCCTACCTGTATTGTAATGCTTGGTGCAGTAACATAAATCCTTTTCTTCTTTCAACAGAAACTGTGGCAGAGTGAGACCTTCGGCTACTTGAACCGCTCCCTTTTCTTGCCACTCAAAAATGAGATCATTCATTGTGTATCCAACTAAAACAAAGAAAAAAAACCCAAATAAACTCTAAGTTAGTTGCAAACTTTGAAAAGCAGTAACATATCAAATTAAAATATCTAAAATAAATGTTATAAAAAGGAGGTAATACAGAGGGCATGCTTATACTCGTTGATCACAAATTTTTATCTGCTATTCTATACCACACTGAATTGGAAGAGACAAAATGGCTGTCTTATGAAACTCTTTTAAATCTTAATAATTAGACGGTCTATTAATGGATTCAACAAAATCATTTAAATTAGCTAAACATCCAAATCTCTTGTGTGCTTGGGAACATCTTTTTCTCCCCAGCCCATGAAGGATAAAATAGGCCCTTCACACTCAGATCTCTTCCTGCTTTTACTTGAGGTGAAATGTGGATTGTCAAAGTTATGTTTATGGATTTATGTCAATTTGAATGGTTAAGTGCAAATTGTTCAAATAAAAGAATGAATTGAAATTCTGCAGTAGTATTAGTTGAATTGAAAAACTGATTTTCTCTGAAACGGGAACAACACATGGGAAAGCAAATGATTATAATCTTCTCATATTAACTGATGTGATATATAATGATATTAAAAAACACTCAGCTTCAATATTCATTCTCCTGCACTTATCCATACCTCATGCATGTGTATAAGATTAGATACAACAGCAAAATACATACTAATCAAGGCCCAGACTTTACAAAGGACAAGTGCTTTTTCCTTCTATTTCCCTCTCAGATAAAAATTTGCATGGCATATAATTGGGGAAAATATCCCTATTTCTTCTGAATATGTGATCTGTTAATTTTCCCAGGCATTTAAATATGGTTTTTTTTTTCCTAAATAAAATTTATCTGGTTATTACAGCTGGAAAAAAAGGTATTATATTCTCATTCAAGTTTGAGCTACATACACTAGAATGAACCAGAAGGTACCAGAAGGATAATTTTTTCATCTAATTTATATAGCTTTCAGCTTCTTTGCAATATTTCCTTTCTGCTTTAGTCCAATACTAATAAATTGTTGAAAAAAACCTGTTGAGAACCAGAAATTCTTTTAACCTTTCAGTAACAAATTGCTGTTTCAAGTATATTGTTCAGAACCTTCTAAGAGTAATTGTCTGCCCAAAATTACTGACATTTTGAGTTTCAGCAAAGAAAGTATCCTCTTTGCTGTGTGGGCATAAATCTTACCCCATTATATTCAGTTACTCTTTTAATACACCTCTTAATGGCATTCAGTGACATGATCTGCTGACCCAAAAACTCAGATACACTTCATCTCTTCTTATCTGTGCTGAATGAACCTAGGAGCTAAGAATTAATGTTTATAAATGTAAAAATGTTTTCTACATTTCTTCTTCCTTCTAAATTGTTGATTTTTTTTTTTTGGGAGAACCCTTATACAGGGTATTCAAAGGAACTCAGTCTGACTGTTGAATTACTTGGCACTTTTTTTTGAGGCTGGATGAATATGATAAAAATGATACCACCATATCCTTTTTAAATAAGTAATTAAGATCAGACGCTGCTCAAGCCGCTCCAGGGACATATCAAAAGTGCAAGAAAACACTTGCTTTTTTATTGATTGCATGATATTCCATAAACACAGTTAGAATTCACTATTAAATGGCATCAACTGTGAAAAATCAGAAGTATATATCTTATCGAACTTTGCATGAATTCAGACAAAAAGCAGTTGTGTGTAAAGCAGATTACTGCTTGAAGCATGTAGATTATGGCCAAAAGTGCTATTCCTTGAGTAAAACTCATTGAACTGTCAAGAAACAACTGCTGTGTCAAAATGTATTTCACTAAATCCAGTTCATTCATCTCTAATACGTGCTTTTTATTTTGATTTTCTACTCTGCCTACTAATTCTTCTGTAATGTAATATACTACAAATAATAGCAGCATATTCAAAATGCTACTGTGATAATTAATTTTTATCATGTTTACATTTTAAATGCCCAAATATAGTGTTAGCATTCAAAACTGTAACCAGTTTTGTAAGTCAAGGTCACAGTCATAAATTAAAGGTGCCTTAAAATGCAGAGAAATTAATAGAGATGTGAGTTTATGTTATACCAAATAATTTTAAAATAGTATAACGTTTCCACTAGTATGTTAAATTAAATCAGCTTGAATGAAATCGAAAGAAAATATCTTTTTTCAATTAATTTTATGAGGAGGACCTGCTGAATAGCACAGTGCTTAACACTCAGAATGCTCTTGGCACTGTGTGCAATGTGCGTAAAGGGAAAAAGATATTTCTATGGAAATCACTCTTTAAAACGATCAGTGGTTACCATACCAAGGTATTTATACTATTACAGTTTAGGTATATGGTGTTATATATGCAATGAGCCTAAAACACAATCCCCTAATACACTAATTTTGGGACCTCTGCTGATTAATTGTAATAACTGTCCCTGTCCTGTTCTAGAAATAACAACCTGAATTCCACCTGAGCTTTTGGCTCTTGGCTACTGGCTACCCAACTAACAAATATGCATTATCTTTAAAGCAATTTAAAAAAATGTCATTCAGTAACATATATTTAACTAAAAGTGTAAATGCCTGTTACTGATACTGGTCTGCTTTTGAAGATTAGAAATACACTATGTGCAATTTCCAAATGGTCTGTGAGATAAAAACTCCCAGAAGTTGTGTTCCATTACATGGTTATCTCTGTGCAAATGGAGCAGTAAAGTGTAGCCTTGAAATGTGAAGGCTTTATTCTGAATGGATGTGTGGTTACCAATACAAACTCGTGCTATATGTGCTAGTTATGTTGTTAGACATATTATGTAGCTTGTAAGAACTTCACTGAAATAGGTAGCAGTTATAAAGAACAAGACATTTCTCCTTGGAGCCTATAAGGAATTAATGCAACCAAACACGGTATTTAGCCTCTCATAAAACCAGAAGTTTTTCTCTTTTGACTTTGAGGAGGCGTTGATGACTATTATAAATTGCTCCCAGATATTTTTTTTTACCAGTGACTGGGAAGTACAGTGTTAGTAGGGAATTCCTAGTGGGTAAGTTATATTGCTGAATAAATGACTGACTGTCACTAGCCTAGGTAGTATATGAGGGTGCAGCTCACTGGTGCAAAAAGTGAAATCTTTTATTCTGCATTAATAGCTGAAAGCAATGGAGGCTATAAACCAGCATGGTCTTCAGGACCAGGCCAACTTAAGCAAAATGAAGTGGGTTAGTAAAGACCTCTGTCACCGAAATGCAGTGTTAGGGTTTGGGTTTTCAAGGCACGAATGAATGAAGGCTGGGAAAGGAAGTACAGTTGTTGTCTTTTATGGGACAAACACCAGCTTCTGTGGCTGAAGGAGAGAGCAGTTGGCAATGTATTTCTTTTTGTCTGGGTACTATGCAGCACTTGGTCTTACTTAATTCTATAAAGATATCACTAATTATATAAAATCTAGGTGGTATCATGGAACCATAAAGAAAGGATGGAAGAAACAACCTCGTTATGTTTGAACAGTGGTGCTCAGGAGTTACAGGGCTGGTTAGGTTACAATAATACTCTCTCTATTAACCCAAAGTCTGAGGTCTTGCACATCTAAAATGCAAAAGCAGGCAGTAAATTGTTGGTAATTATGTGACAAAGACATCATCCCAGGTGGAGAATGTTTCCAGGCAGAGTATTTCTCAGGAAAAATGAAGAAGTGTGTGAAAGCCTGGCATTGTAGTCTCTGTGCAAACTGTTCTCTTAAAGAGACAAGTAATTTTCAGGAGCCTGAAGTCATTCCAGGTAATCAGTTAATGAAGCATATACTGGCAGAGTGAGAGCTCTGCCCGAGATGAATATGACAAACTAGGGAACTAAGTAGAATTTATAATTTACTAGAAGGGAAGAGGGCCTGAAACAATTGGGAAACTTGGATTTGGTAGGCAGAAATGTTATTTTAAAAAACAATGTGCAACAGAGAGTGATAAGTGTGACAAAATTAAAGTAAAATTCCATCACACTAACACAGGGAGAAGGTGGAAGAGATAAGACATTGATGAAAAGTAGTTCTCAGGAGCTGTGCCTGCAAGAGTTGATGGAGGGTTTTTAATAACTGGACATCAAATAAAATGAAATTGTAGTGGTATTTTATTTAGTTCATGTAATTGATACAAAACTCTGGCAGATGGTGGACAAGACAGACACAGTAACTGTAGTCTTTAGACAGCATTGAAAATTGTTTAGCTACACTAAAAATTTTCAGTATTTTCAGTTACAGGTTCCAGAAAAAAATTCAGGAAAAAAAAAAGAATGTGATCCTGCTGAAATATTTCTAAGTATCAAGGACATTAAAGTGTCTTCAAAGAAAAACCAAACTTTTCCCTTGGTCTGACTCATCTTTCCCAGAAATACTTATCTTTTCAAAAATGGTGAAATCAACACTCATATGAGGTTCCAGAAAGAAAGAATTAGACTGTATCTTTGTCTTTTGTTTTGTTTTTGTTTTACACTGCCATTAATAATAAATATCAACTTCCCATTCATCCAATTTTGAAAGTATAGGACTAAAGTCTGCCTTAAATCGAGCCCCATTCAATCCACATCAGTCCACATTACTCTATAGAACTTTTTGGAACCAAGATATTTCTATTAGTTGCATGCTAAGAGTAGGAAGATTTTATTTTAGCTAATTCAGTATCAGTGGTAGGCATGAAAAGGCCATTATCTCATAGACAAGACAGTGAAGATCCAACTAGTGTGTCTTGAAGAACTGTTCAAGTGTCTAACATCTCTTCTCTTGCTTCTCCAAGGACTACACTGTCACATGTTTATATGTTATTCAAGGCAAGCAGCTCCCCTGTACCTTTAGAGGCTCTACACCTTTGAACCCTCATTGTCTTGGCAATTACAACATAATTCCTTTATCACATTTGCTGACACTATTTTAATTGCTTTGTCTGTCCACCTTTAGCATATCTTTCCAAAGCATGGGCAAACTTGTGGTCCAGCTGAATATCAATATATCCTGTAAATTTTCTGCTCATTCTGTTTTATTACAGGACAGCTGTGCTTCCCTTGTGTCATTTAAAAATACCTACAGGTGTATTAAAACCTAACTCTTTTCCTCACATTCACATGTCAAAAACAGCATAAAACAACTGAGTGTATCTGGCTTTTTTGTAAAAGAGTTTAGTTCAACTACAAAATTTATTTTTTATTTTTTAATCCAAATGATTTATCTAAATTCCATTCTCATTTCTTTAATTTTTAGTAAGGTACAGGTCCAAAAGTAACATTGGATTTAGTCAGTAAACCCATCACTTCTTCAGGTCTCCAGTTGAAGCAAGAGCTACACTCATGTTGACTAGGGTTATTCCACTGCTCTTCTCTTAGGCATCCCATCAGTTTGCCTCTGGGACAAGCTGCCTGCACATTACTGCTCCTAAGAGCATGACAGACACTTCAATTGTGCCCTGAATTCCCAGCAACATAGCAGGGGGAAGATATGCCAGAGCTAACAAGTCTGGTTTGGGCTTGAGGTTAGAACAAATTCTTCTGCATTACACACTAAATATATTAGCTTCAGAAATGAGCTGTGATTCATTTCAAGGCTAGATTTGTGTTGGAGCTCCAAGAAGGCAGGATTTTATTCAATGTACTTCTGAGCAGCTCTACAGGGTGTCTGCCCCTTGCACTGCCCTTTAAGTCATCTGAAGGAATCTCTCCCTGGGGAGTTATAGGTTTATTCATCTTAGCCTGAATTTTGGAAAAGAATAACATTTAAGCTCAGCACTCTAGCACATCTCTCAAACCTACTATCCCTTGCTGAAGCCTATAGGTGTTCAGCTATCACATTTATTCTAGTTTCTGTATGTCAGCAGCAGTTATACAGTTACTACTGCCCTTTCATCCTGCATTGGTCAGGAGCTGAAGACTACAAGTATCCTGATGTTTGTAGCTGTGTGTCATGTCTCGCTTCAGATAGACACAATACTTTGAGTCACACAATAAAAGCACAATAAAAGCCACAGCCTGAGCAGTTGATAGTTTTTGTGCTACTGAAATGGAGAGAAGCAGTATGGTTTCTATACCTTTGGGCACAGACAGGCATTGGCCCAGTGTGCCCATAATTTCTGTCATTCAGGTAGAGACCTGAGGATTCCCTGGTAGATGAGAAATACTCTCCAGTTATTTTATCTTTCTTACATTGTCTTTGTTGTGGGAAAGGGAAAATGTGCACATAATTTTCTATAATGCATTGCCTTCTACTTCTGCAGTCTGCATACCCATCTTTCCCCTTGTACAATCTTGAAATTAGAGACTGGGGGGAAAGAAATTTCTCAAACAAGAATCATGTGGTATAGAGGGAATTTTCTTTAATAATCCAGAAGACAAGAGCATGATTGCTTAGAAAAACTAAAAAGCCTCCATAAATAAAAAAGGGGAAAAAAGGGCCACTTAAATTTAAAAATAAATATAAAATTAAAATTATGAGGTAAGAAAATGCTTTATACTTTACCTATGTTGCTTTTCATAGTATATTTTTTCTTTTGTAACTTAGTCTTTTCAATATTCTTTGAAAATTTAGGAATATTAAATGTCACATAAAGTTATAATTGCAATTTATGAATAAAGGAACGCTCTAAGGTAAAAGCAAAACTTGAAAAAGGAAGACAAGCTCTAGCATATGAAAGAAAACTATTTCTTTCCTGGGAGACAGGCCATAGAAATAAATATGTATCTAGATGACATTTCTTTGTATCTTATTCAAGCAGAATAAAACTAAAATTATCCCACATGCCTATAGGCTGCCCTGGTGTAAGGCACAGAACTGTAGAAGGGGTTATTTCATATGTGCATTTTCATTTGTTCCCTTTCTAAGATAAAAAAGCAGCTCATTCTAGCTGCTGAGAAATCATTTGGTAAAATAAATCCTTTAAAAATAGGAGACATTTCCACTTAAATATTATTCAGACACTTCATGATCTAAAGAAGTACTTTTGCCAGGGGCAAATCCAGCTGCTTAGACCGACCTTGGAGAAAACATTACATGAGCCAGCTAAAAATAAAGATCTCATTTGGGAAAAAAGGCTATACATGATTTTTTCTTTTAGACTTTTCCATGATGGAGCAACAGCATCAATACTGAAGGAAAGTATATAGTACTAGAAGAAATCACTACTTTAAACGAGAGACAAAACTCATGATCTGTCTCTTGTCAGTCTTTGCAACCCAGTGATAAAATGAGAAAAAATAAAAGATGAGCGATTTATCCTAATTTACTTAGTGACACATGCAGGAACAAGGCTTGCAAGATCAGACACAGTTTACAGAAACCATGAGACAAATGTGCCTTGTAAATTCATAATGTACAATGTCCTACACAGCTTGGCACTCTGTGGAAAAACCAGCAATGATCACCACTTCAAAAAGAAACATCTGGAAGCATGGCTACTCCTGTTTTGCTCCTGCAAACACTTTGGTTTTTATAACATAGCCTGGTGGTCAGATCATTCACTCAGGACATGAGAGGGCTGTGTTCTCTGTTTTGAACACAAATGTCTTCCACTTCCCTAGACAAGGCATTAACCACTAGGGTTAGTGCTTTGATCCCTCTGTTTACATTGCCTCAATGTGCACCAAAAAATGCAAGGCAGACAGCCAGAGCAGAGTATGACACTGTGGCCTAGAAATTAGAGATGCTTGGATGGATTTGGGCTCTCAGGGTTATGTCAGTTCTTACCTCAGGAAATTTGATGTGAAGCCTGGGAAAATGCCAAATGCACCCATCCTCCTTTTTTCTTCTATAATTTTACATAGAACTGGATGCCTTTTCTTAGCCAGAGAGCCTGGAATTTGAATGTTTCTGCTCATCCTCTCCTAAGTTTTGGAAATTGTTCAGAGTTCACTCTCATATAAACTAGTTGGGGTTTTTTTATTTGTTTGTTTGGTTTTTTTAACCTAGTTACCCTTCTTCCTGGCATGCAGATATTTTTTGTAACACTTCCAAGTAGTTTATTTCCTTTCCTGTCCTTCCTGTACAGAGAAACTGGCTACAGACAGGTGAATTCCTGCTCTCAAAGATCTAGGATCTTGGAACTTAGGTCACATATCTGCTTTGGATCTGTCCCAAAATAATCTCAGGGAACTGCTGCCTTGTTCTTGAAAACCTAACTGGTTATTCTGCTATCAGACATGTAAGCACATCCAGAGCTCCCACACGCTGCAAAATTTTCTGCCTCAGGCCATCATCTTTTCCCACAGTCTGTTTTTGATGTCTGAAGTTACAGGTAAAATAGAATTAGACAAGGCAATATGGAAAAAGCTTTATTACTTGTAACTTCCTTATGAAATCAAATTTGATCTTTGTGAATAAAGAATTTCAAACTGTATTTTCTTCAGCTCTTCTTTTGTGAGAACTGCCTCTCTTTACCATGTGAATGTGCAGCTGGGAATTTACTCCCACTGAACTCAATGATTAAAAACAAGACTTCAGTGAAAAATGTTCTGCTGGAAAATACAGTAGAACATTTACAGTGCGATTCAACTAATAAATGTTGGTTCCCTGTGGTGCAGTTTGTGGGAACTGTGGGCTCCTGCAAGGTTTCTCTAAAGCAAACCAGATGCCTGTTTGTTCCAGAAAGCTTAGTTTTTGTCTGACCTGTCCTCACAGCAGCTGAAAGAAAGGAAAAAAGCAGCTGAGTTTTATGAAGCTGTTAAAGCAAAAATTTCATAATTTACATAATATACTTTTTTTTTTTAATGATACATTTTGCTTGTTCAGTCAAACACAATAATTCTTCCTCTTTGAAGCATAACTATATTTAGTGAGAATACTTGTCATCTGCATGTACTCTGATGCAACTGCCTTCTGGTAACCTTTTCTTTAGTCACATTAATTATACAGGTGACAGAGGTTATGGGTAGGATCATCTGCTCAGGTGGACTGTGGAGCTTTGCTCAAATCCTGGATATATAATACCGCCCTAAATTCCTTAACATTTGTGTCATATAATGGTGATTTTAGTCAGGAAAATTTCTGCTGTCAGACTCAGGTGTTGTCCTCATAATGAAAGGCTGCTTCATAATGTTACCATCTGTCCATTGCAATAATAAATCTGGCTTTTATACTCACCCTGCAATATTCTATAAAAGCATACCATACAACAAACAGCTCTGACATACTGACTGATAGATGATTACCTCCCCTTCCCTTAGGTGCTGCTTTGTCCCACTAAAAGAAGAAAAAACCTCCAAAACCACCTTAATAAAATTATGTGTGTTATGTTTCTAATCTATGATATATTTCAAATAATCCAGTATGCTAATTCTATATGAAAAATTATTTTATTTTGAAATATTTTACTTATCGTCCCTAAAACTGTAAAACTAGATCTTTAAATGATTATTTCTTAATCTGTCTTGCTCCTGTCATTAATCTGCACAAATTTAGGATTGCTGGAAGCTTTCAAAGAATGCTTTACTTTATTTTATTTTTGTTCTTTGCATCATTATGAAGATTTTCTGCTGCAACTCTCTTTCAAAGTCCTCTCATTTTAAGGGAAACAGCAATTCCAAAATACTTCATATCACAAGGAAGATGAGAATATAATGCATCAGACAGAATAGTTGATTTCTCCTTTTGTGTTTGTGCCTTGAAATGGCATAGCTGCTTTACACTTTCCATCCTCTTTTAAGTAATAAGTTAACGATGTAGATAAGTAAATACATATATATCTTAGAATATAATAGTTTTATTTCACATAAAATCCCATAAATCAAAATCCCAAAAATCCCCTTAAATTCTTTAAGTTATTCTTATGTTTCCTTTATGTGCTCCCATATTCACCTTCTATATGTGTGAACACACAAAGACTTATGGTGAAACCCTATAAGCAGAAATTTTGTATAAACTGTCACTGGGTACTTAAGTTTAATGATAACTTCAGATATATAAAAAAAATCTTGATTTTCAGTTCAAATAGATATGAAAAACCCTCTTCCTCTTAAAATCATGCATATTTCACAGATTCTACTGATAAAATAGAAAATTAATTTTTAAAATTTGTTCTTGTACCACTACAAGGGATTTTCCTACCTCCTGTATAGCTGTTGAAATCCCTGCAAAAGTATGTATAGGATAATACATTACGCAAACTTACAGCTTTCCAGCTGCATTATACATGTTTGCACGTCCATTGGAAAATTTTTGAGATCCATCGGACAGGAAAGTATTAAAGTCAATCTGAAAGAACACAAAAACCCCATTAAAAATACACCCCCAAAAAAGCCATAGAACTGTGCAGGAAGAATGCATGAATACAATGGAAGCAACTAGAAATAGAATACGTGTTTCAGTAGAAAGCTCTCAAAAAAGATCTCTATTAGCTGAACCCATCTAACTCAGCCTAGTATGACAACATGGAAAAAAAAATTACAGACTTATTACAATTTATTTTTTTAAATTTTATTACAAAATTAATTTTTCAGTAGGGTTGCCTAACTTAATGACAAGTCTAAAGGAATGCAGCAACAGTGTGCCCTTTTGTGCTACAACAGATTTGTTGGACTGTTTCAAATCTTTGGCATAAAACTTACCCAAATTTGCAAGAATTTCCCAACATATGCCAGCTGAAAATTGTGGAGGAAAAGTAGTTTTATGTGTTACTCTCCTAAAATAAGGTGTTTAAAATGTCAACACAAAAGTTTAAACATTTTATGAATTTGATGGTAGACCTAAATATGCCTGTAATTTTGAACTGTAGCTGTGCATCAGTGTTAGTCCTAATACTTCCTGTGAAATTCTTTGCAAATTATAGGCAAAGGTGGTATTTTTAAATTTTAGATAAACACAAAAATTTACCTTTCAAGCAGAACTTCTCCAAGGAATCAGAAAGAAGAATTTATATAAGATAAAGGCACATGTTTTCCCTCCCTGGCCATGCCTAGGTACCCATTCATTATTCAGGGCCATGACTCTACCTTCATTAATCAGTTCAGTTGATAGAATGTCCAACAAAAACCTGAGGAGCTTCAGTTCAACTGCTTACACATAAGGCTCTTCTAGCATGGAAATGCTCTAATCCCCCCTCCCTTGAATCCACTCCTCTGCTTTTGGCATTGGGGCAAAAGGGAAATGGGCAATAGCTGGAAAGTATGGCTGTATATTTCTTTTACTTTTTTTTCTTTTTTTTTTCCCTAACCAAACCTCCTTGATTCATTATTTCTATAATTTCTGTTTAGCCAGACGGTGATGGGTCTGCATTGGAGAGGAGAGTCTGAGGAGGGAAGTCAGACCCATCCCCTATTCCCATGCTGTTAAAAATAGTTCCAAAGGCAAATTTTAGCTAGTAGGCTGGTAACAAAGCGAGTCATTTTGGAGGTACCTGGACTTTGTGCTTCAGTAAATATTTTAGTATTTTATATTAAGTATTCATTGAGCTGGGAACTGCTACCTTCCATTATTTTCTTGCCTTAATTGTTCCAGTGCAATTAGGGATGAGGAGAAATTTAGAAAGAAGGAAATTTAGAGAGAAGGAAATTTAGAAACTTCTGTTTTTAATATCAGCACACTAGCAATTAACATATCTCCCCTTATCAGAAGGTTAACTCACTCAAATGCACATAACTAAACTAGATGCCAATGATATGATTTTAAATCTGTTTTAGAAACTATAGTAGTAGTATAGTATAATATTAATTAAATCAAGGCACCATAAAATTTCTGGCTTCATAAGAAACTTCATAAGCTTCTGGCTTCATAAGAAAGAGGAGCTATCTGGTATTTTCTGTCAGCATCGTTGATGTCTGCCTTTATAAGTTAATATGATATTTCTCACATTTGGGGTTTTTCACTCCATTTTATGTGGCCATGGCCTTGGTCTGAATTGTATTGAAGGTGCAATCTAAACTTGTTTCTGCTGAGTGGTGGGGTCTATACAGTGTACTGTATGTGTTTGAAAGGAGTAGGGAGTTATTTGATTAGAGTGCAACAGCACCCAGTGCTTCTTGGGATGACTCAGACAGTCTGCAGATAATTGATTTAGATCTACTTTCTACTTGAATCCAGAGAAGGAATCCTTTTAACCTGCTTTGAATCTGTTTCTACTGCCAGAATACCTGTTGTGACACTGAAGATTGATAATGCTCCCAGAGTAGCAGACTAACCTCCTTTTGGATATGAAATCCCCCTAAGAATGTTAACCCAACCCTTTCTCTTTGTGTAAGCTTGAAAAAGTGCTGCCTAATTGCACTGGAAGTAGGGAAGGAGGAAGGAGATTCTCTTGCCGCTGACACATCCATGCAAGTCATAAAGTTCTCTTTTTCTCCAGTACCCAAACTGTTCACAGATTCCTGATGTTTCTTCAAAGAGTCTAATTATGCATTAATTCAGTGTCGTAAAAGCATGCAAAGCAAAACACTGAGTGGACAATAGTATATTAATTTTGGAAAGAGTAACATTTTGCACAAGTGAGTCACTGCTTCACTACCAAATCTATACTGTCTAGTGGGGCATTAGCATACTTATATCCAATGTGTTTCTCATTAGGTTGGGTGTTTGAAGTCAGTGGTAAAATGCCTGCTGATGTCTGTATTAAAAGGAAAGTGGAGGGAAGAGAAGTGGGATAATTAGATTTTGTCAGTACTTATGATTGCTGCTTTCAGCTTCTTAAAACCTTTTCAGAAATTTACTTTCCAGTTTTCTCTCCATCTCCAGCCGTAAATGACTAATCTTTAAATGTCATTCTTCCTCAAACAGGCCATGTTTTCATGTTGAAGTGCAACTGCAATAAGGGGGAAAGGAAGTAACATTGCATTGTCATGACATTGGAGGCTACAGACTGTGAAACTCATACATAGGCCAACTCAGACTATAATAGTACAGGACTGTTTGTTCTGTGCAGTGTCCCAGCTCCTCTAGGCTCAGTACCTGTACTTCATAATGGGAAAGATACTTTTCTTATTACTTTTACTATGTGCGTGCCTAATGAGCAATCATTTTCTATTTTAATATTAACAATGAATGTTGACAAAATTCTGCATTCAAAACTCACACATAATAGTTCTGCATGACTAGCAGCTGAATATATTTTTAGCAATTCCTAATTATGCTTTTGAGCAGCTACATGAAAAAGGTCATTAGATTCAAGACTCACCTGATGGAATAAAGTACATTTCCATTTTTGAAAATCCGCAACAACTTATTATCTGTTGTAACTTCATGAAAGTTGGCACCTTTTTCATTAGCAAAGAACAAATCAGGTTTCCAAATTGAATCCAGCATGGATGGATCTAAATCTAAAGAGTCATCTGGATATTCACTGTATGCGAGGCGTGGATCATTCCAGTTCTGACGGAGAAAGATGTTCACTCGGTAATCCTGAATAAAAGAGAAAACAAGCAAAGCTTTATCAAGCATAGGGATTTAGCTTTTATTTCATTTCTTAGCCATGTAATCCCCTGTCCATCTGTGGATGACAAAAGAATTACTTAGCTGAATGCCAGAATGATACCTATTTATATTAGTGGGGACACAATGGATAAGAATAAAGATGCATTTCAGGGCAATCGAAAAAAAATCCTAAGATAAGGAAATCCAACCTCCATGTGCAGTTCATATAATTCCATATAACTCAACCCCTATCACAAATTTATCTTGGATTTGAAATGAGAAGCATAAAAAGAGTTTTATGATGTTACCTTTTTCTGCTCAAACCAGGGGTATTCCCACCTCCTTCTCCCTGTCAGTGAGAACCTGTCTCAGGTTAAGGGAAGTTAAATTAATTTTTTCTCTGTCTCTCTAATCTTTACTTGTTTTAGACCCACCACATAGATTTTCTGTGCCTCAGTTCACCATTGAATATTGTGTGGCAGTAACTTGCCATGCAGCAGTCTGAGGAGGACACGTTCCTTCCTCCTCTCTTCAAAGAGGGTAGAAACAATATAAGTCTTTATGATAAATTAGATTAGCTACAAGTCACCTTAATTTCTGCAGAAAGTCCTGTCTTAATCAAGAGTTCTTTTATAGAAAAGATGAGTGAGTGCTTCAAACTTCTGGAAGTCATTTAGGAGCTGCACATACATTCTGTCAGAAATGTATTTATGGCTCCACACTTTCTTAAAACCTTACCACTCTGAAAACACTTGGTTTTGAATAAAGGTGAATAACAGCTTCTTGTTACATTGCATTTAGAACTAAGGCTGAACATAAAGGCATAGGAGCTATACTTTTATTGGTCATAATAAGATTTTCCTCATTATTTGAACTGCATTAATAGGAAAGGTAAAAATAAAGTAGAGAAAGAGATAGGTTACCTGCAGGGCGAAAATGGCAATTGGTTGTCAGACCTTACATGACACTTCTAAGTAGAACAAAAGTAAAAAATATCACTTGTTTATGGTTAAAAAAAGATGATGGAAATTTATTTTAACAAGAAAACTTTTTGGGTCAGAATGGGAAATGAAGTGTACAGGGCTGAGAAATACAATTTAGCCAAAAACTATGGATACTGGTTATTATAGGTTAGACTAACTTGTTAAAACCCCATTGGTGTAGAAATTGTTGGCTAAAAATCCAGCATTTTATCGATATTGCTCTTAGGAAACTTGGAGCATGCAGCCATGTAGTGGGCAGAATTGTGCCAATGGACCTAATAAAGGTGACAGAAACCTCAATATGCAACATTTACTCATGAGAAACAGTTTTTCATATCTTCAGCATCCTGCTGTTTTGGTCAATTTAATTACTCAGTTTGTCTAAGGGTAGCCAAATACACTAAAAATATGCTTACCAAGTCTTGCCAATTTAGAATATTGTAAATTGTCCAGAGAAAGTCCTGATAAAGAATTTTAACTTCACATAACCTTTAAAATTTACAGGACAAAGAAAGTAAGCAGAAAACTACACCTGAAGAATGAAATTAATTCAAATTACTGCTTCCAGCAGAGAGGAAAAAAGCTCTCTGACCAAGTGGAAGCATGCAACATTAAATGCATAGGAATAGTTAACTGCTTTATTTAAAGAAATAAATTGTTAATTAATTTGTTAAACACACACACACAAACAGACCACAATCGCTTTCAGGAAACGACTGAAAAGTATTTTCTTTTTCATCATGGGTAGAGACAGCCTCAAAAGCCATAAAAAATTCTTATGAGAACCTGTTGGTATTTTTTATAATTAGTACTATGATGTTATACAACCAGAGCCAGGTTTATAGATGCAGAAACAAGGCTGTATTTTCTGTATGTTTCTAAAGTAAGACAAAATTCTTAGACAAGCTTGTACCTCAGTGCTCAAAAAACTGTATTTTTGTGTCCTCTAGTAAGAGGGAATAATAACCCCTCATATAGCCTTATTTCTTTGCATGACATCCCAAATACCATGGAACACAAGTTTCCATTCCAGATTGCTGTATAAAATCAAAAGGACAGGAAGAAGGAGGATGATGGCTCCACTGCCTTTCCCAGCATGGGCAATCCTTAAGATGAAGGGAACATTATCTCTAAACCTGGGGCACTGGCGTGGAGGACTGCAGCTCTCAGGACTTTGCACTTCAGCCCAAGCTTTATATTTTAAATTATATAACCTGAGGTATGTCTATTTACTTTACTTTTCTCAGTAGAACATGTAAAGTCTCTGGACAGGATTAGTTGCAGAGTAAAGGTCTTCTCTCATGTGTTAGACAGAAAAGGTGAAAAATGCATAGCAGGAAGGCCAAATGGAAAAGGAAAATGGAGAATGACAAATGATGGAAACCTTTCAAGATTATATTAAGTTATGCTGTATGTCAGTGTGAGTAAAGTTTATTAGTTTAAATTGTTTCCAGCTTTTAAGATAAAAAAAAGTCCTGGTTAAACTTTTCACTGAAGTAACCTGAGTTATTTTTCATTGTTCTCTCTGTCTCTCCCCTGAGAACTGACTTAAATTGGCACTCATTATTCACAAAAAAGAAAAAAATCCTAATCTATCAAAAGGAAAGAGATATATTTGACTGCTATTTTATGAAGGAAAAGTATTAATCATATCAATTTATAATTACACATTATGAGCACAAGGCCTAAGTGCTTTAAACAAGTAGGATTTTTTGATGCAAACACAGACACCTGAATCAAACTGCCTGAATTGATTTGTTATCCTACAAGAGGCTCCGTATTGTCATGTGCTGTTTGCCCGAAAGAATGGCTCCTAATTCAAATAATTGTGACAGACAGGTCCCTTGAGGGGAGGGAGCAATCATCATTGCAGTTGTGGTGACTTCCAGAGCCTCATCTGTAACCTCAAGGCTGCCATTGTCTGAACAGCTGCTGCACCCTGCTTCTCCAGAACGAGAGAGACTTGGGGCTGCACTTGCTTCACCACACTTCAAAACCTTAGCCACAAGGTGAACCTTCTTAGAGGGTCAGGATGCTGTTCATCTGCTTCATGAGGCTCAATAAAATAAAAACTAGAGATCAAATAATTGCTCTTTTCTGTCCATGTCAAGGCTCAGGCCACCATGGACCTCAATACTAACATTTTGATTAGTAATTTCCAGCACACAGTAAAATCTGAAACACAGAATGTTTTGATTTCTACTTCATTATACTTGTACAGATAGAGCTATATTACCATAACATACAGAATGTAGCTTTATGGAGATTTTTGCACAAATCTCACAGTACTAATTTCCCAGTTCTCACTATTTCTTGAATGCATTTTTCATATGTACTGCATGTGGAACCCTTCCAGATCTGAGAGATTCCAAAATATGCCCCTCATTTGAACATTGAATATCACCTGCTCTCATAATTTTTTATGCTGTTATTTGAACCAAGTCTTCAGAATTTCATGCATAAATTACAGAACTCTCTCTGCTGCCATTCCAAATAGTATGATAATTTTGCTTAATATATACTTCTAAGTGAAATCTAGTCTTGTCCTTTGTATAATGTAGTCAAATTATTCTTCCTTCACTTGTTTTAACTCACTGTAAAATTTTAACGTGGAAATCTTACAGACTTTGAAAGAAGACTGTTAAAAAATGAACATAAGACACTATAATAAATATTGTTTGTGTGGAAATTTTTTTCTTCATGTGTTAACTCTTACACTCCTATTGAAAGCTCATTTTTACTGCTGTATAAGAAAAGCTTATATGTTACAGAACACATTGATAGTTTTAATTTATAATGCTGAGATTTTCCAAAGTTACTGTGTTGGCGTCTGAAAAACATGCAACTTGACATGCTTTTTATTGCTGCCTTGACTGGTATAATTAAACAGGATGGCCTGTGGCATAATAGTACTTTTAGTAATAACATCTTTCCATTTTAAATTTATATTCTGTTAAGCACTGTGGCTGCACTTTAGGTAATTACTTTGTCCAAATTGATGGAATTTTCTAGTTTTCCTTTCTATAGCTGAAAATTTCAGACTGGACCAAAAGTTTGTCAGATAAAAATTTCAATATGCCTTTGACAAAACTTTTCTAGTACAGAAACTGAAACTCAAATATTTAAATTGAAGTTAGCCACTCAAATTGTCAAGTCATTTTCCATGCAGGTTACCAATGCCATTGCCATACCAAAGTAGGAGAAGAACCTTGAAATTCACCCTCACGTTCAAGAAATGCAAATATATTTTGGTATTCTGAAGGATTGCCTTGTACTTCCTCATGCTTAATAGTTGGAGTTCCATCGTTACTGAGATTACTTATGGTTCAGGCTTAATTGTTCAAAAGAATATGTAAGAAAAAGTGCAGGGAAGTATGATACAGGACTGGACATGGTGGTCAGTTCTGTGAGTGTAGACATGAAAAGTTTCATGTATTTGTTTAAATTGATAATGCAAAGGACTTGTGTTATGACTTTATTTCTTGATTGCTTCCTGTAAGTATATCAAAGGGGAGGAAGAAAACATTTTAAATCTAAAGACAAGAATATCCTTCCTTAACTTTCAATACATTTAGACTGAACTGAAATGGTTCATCTATTTTCTCCTGCTAAAAAATTCTGGTGATATTTTCATTGGTCTTACTTATTATAGCAAATAAGGGGATTATTTATTTTTTATTACATCTTTGCACTACTATTACTGGAGTACTGTTTAAAGTTCCTGTGTTGCCAGCATAAGAAGTGAAGTGTTTGAGCAAGTCCAGAGGAGGGCCAGAAAGTTGATAAGAGGAAAGGAAAACATTCTGCTATAAAGGCAGGGTGAGAAAGTTGGGACCACTCAGCCTGGAGAAGTTTGAGTGAACAAATTTTTTACAGTGAGAGTGATGAGGCACTGGAACAAGGAGGTTCTGGGTGCTGCAACCCTGGCAGCATTCAAAGGGCAGGTTGGATAAGGTCTTGAACGACCTGGTCTAGTGGGAGGTGTCCTGCCCATGGCTGGGGAGTTGGGACTACACACTTTTTAAGGTCCATTTCAATCCCTTAACATTGATTATGTGATTAGAGGGCTGAATTGCAGCAAGGATAGTGCATACAGCTATTCTCTTTGGCATTTCAATTAATGAGTGAAAACCACTTGCAACAAGCTCCATGCTCCACCATTAAATGTAACTCATTAATCCATCAAAGATTTACCATAGCAGCTAAAGAGAAATTAACTGTGATTTAAATCAATTGCTTAGTCATTAGCTTTAATTGACACATTGAATCTGTGTCAGAGTACCAATATTTGAGTAATGCCAAACATCCCTGAGAACAAGCTTTTCTGTACTGAAGAGCTGTAGGGCATTCATTACAAGAAGCAACGCAGATATGGTGTTAATTATGATAAAGAGTTTGTCTATGGCACAGAGAGATCTGCTGCTGGATATTTCCATAGGTGGAATGTCTCTTTCTAGAACTGATTTGGGCAGTGGGTAAAACTAAGGATGTCCTTACTGTTCTGACTCTGGAATTATGGAACCCGTAGAGAGGCTGAGAGCGATTGCAGTACTGTACCACTCCCTTGGAATGAAGCAATTTTGTGAATTTTCTGATCCCTCCCTCAGACAGCAACGTCTTCATGGATGTGCCTTAGGAAAATGATTTCTTGCAATTTTTATTTCTAATCCTCCCACTCCTATGATCCTATTGTATAAGGAAAAGAATCCAGTTCCACACGCAAACACATGGAAAACTTTCCTGTCTGGTCCTGCCTGAAGTTAGCTGGCTAAATACTTTGTGGGTGATTAGGATATCTAGATTTCAGCCCTTGAAGGCTGAGGATGAGCAATAAGGACTGCTCAGTTCCTGGATAAAAACTCTAATCCTAGTCTAAATTGAAAATTGTGCGTGCTCCTGCTCCCTCAATTAAGCAGAACAGCCCAGATGGATGGGAGGTTGAGGTGAGGACTAACTTGCCTCTGATCTCAGAGAGATTTAAAAATTGAATTATTCAGAAAAGACTGTTGATGGATTTGGATGAACAGCTCCTCTGAGCAGTTGATTTTAAAGCATGTATTAATGTTTTTAATATTTCTAGGGTTTTGAGGGGTTTTATGGTAAGTTAATTTTTGGGGTTGTAGTTTGGTTTTGTTTGTTTTCGTACATTTCAAAACTAGTGGATATCCTGATGGGTGTCCTGAGAATGGTTTGGTTAAAAATTTATTTCCGTTTTGACTAATTCCTTTAAGAGTTTTACTCCAATAACTATCCATCAATACTCATATTGAAGTCAATATAACTAGAACTAATTTGGCAATGAGCTGGCAAAAACTAGTACTTTAACATTGCTACCTGTAATGTCAGACCTCTCAGACTTCCTTAAAAAATAAAAATTCAGAGTTCAGCAAATAAATTTACACACTACTTCTGCCCTGAGCGCTCTCCCTAGGTGTGCCACCTGATTTTGTACCCTTGGATTCTGAAGCTCGTGTTAGCATTCTGGCTGGCACAGATGAGTGCTTCTTGCTTTATTTTCTCCTGGGATGACTAACACCTCATTTGCCACCACTGCAAATGATGGAGGATGAGAACTCACTGCAACTACTACAGTTCTGTCTTTGCCTTAGAGAAAGTATTGGGTCATTTACAGCATGCTTATTAGCACAGAGCTATTGGACTTTGTCCCTAGCTAAAAAAATAATATAGTCAGTGGTTTCTGAGACAGCTCCTTGATTTTTGCCTTACTTACTCCCTTGTCTTTTTTACAAATCATTCAAAATCAGTTGAATTCAACAATGTGCTACAATATCTGCTTACGTTCCATATCTTTTAGGGCTAAAACATTGCAAATGGATGGGTTATTGAGTTTATTATCAGTAGCAATACTGGATTTAGTTTCTGTGCTCACATATAATCATCAGAAGTCAAAGGCAGTTAATGTCCAGGATGCTTATCCCTAAAAAGATTAATTATAGTGCTGTCATACTGTATAATAATGTTTGTCATAGCTCCTACTGCATGTCCTAGAATATTTATTAGTTAAAGATTGAATATACTACTCCCATATTTAATGGAAGCTGTGTGTTCCCAAGTCCTAATGCATTACACTAAAATCACATTTTGAAACTTGTTCAGTGTAATTGCTTTTTTAAGCTCTAGCTCAGGGGCTTTTAAAATGTTTGCACTTTCAAGCAGTCGTATAAGGGATTAGATGAAAAAGGACATTACAATTACATGAACAAACAACATACACTAAGCCTCTGTCTTCATTTGGTCCTTGCCATGTTCTCAGTTGACAAAAGATTCTTGGTTTTTTCTGCAGGCAAATGGTGTGTCCTTAAAGTTTTTGCTCTAACAGCAGAAGGTACTTCTTGCTAAGTGAAAAGTTAAGTTTTTCTGAGATTATTCATTTTTTCACATGAATTTTTGGTGCTATATATTCCATTTTGTTATTAATGAATTTTGTGTTAGCCCTTTGAGTGTGACTGGTTTCAATGAGTGACTGAATGGGCTAATTTTATAAATCCTTAGTGAAAATATGTATTTAAAATAATTCTCTGTTTCATCTTCTCAGAGAAATATAACTGAATTAGATCAAATACAATATTTGGAATTCAATATTAAATTTCCCTGATGCTTTCCTTGTGTTGGTAGACAATTATGACATTGTCTAGAATAAGGTAAGTAAGGTAAAATAAAAGGTAAAACTAAACTAGGACAAGCCCAGAAGCGAGGCCTGCTAACTCTTGTAGTCTAAACACCTGCTAAAGTCAGGTAGGAGAAGAAATATATTTCTAACTTTAAACAAACTTGATCAGATATGAGTTGACCTTAATTTTATTGATATGCATGAAATACACCAAGAGGTCTATTAGGAAAATCATGTTGCTTTACAAAGACACCATGGCAGCACATCATATTTTGTGTATATTTGAACTGTACCACTATTGAGGAGAAAGAGAACAATTTGTTTGTCTACCCAAAGACATCATCTAGTGGCATTTGAAAAGCCCTAAGATATTTTGCCTTTTGTCTGCTGGTTCAAAAAGCTGAATGCCTCCTGCAATTCTGTGATATGTCTACCTTCCCAGATAACTCAGGGAGTCTTAGGGATTATTAAAGCCACACTAAATGCACTCAGGCAATGAAATAAAACTTTGACAGACACAAACTCCATTCAGTATCGATTTGCTAACCTGTTCCTTTCATGAAAAAGTTAACTTTGTGAACAAGTACATGTGGGTCTAGCCGAGTAGTAAGGGAGAAAGAAGAATTGTCAATTTTATGGGCTTCCAGTAGATCCATGATGAAAGGGGTAGAAGTAAAGGTTACTTATTAAGAAGTGAATCCTTATTTTAAAAGATCTCAAATACTATAATTTGTAATACTACAGTAGTATCAGAATATTGTCACAGGCACAAATATAAAACATTTTCCCTACATTTTGCTAAGCTGGGAAATAGTCTTTTTACCTAGTAAGGTGTAATATAAATGCTTAAAAAATGAAGCAAAACGATCCAAAATTATTGAAATAATTAACCAGTGTAAAATATAAATATATACATTGAAAACTGTTCTTATATTTGTATATAAAATATGTTTTATGTATATATATATATGATATACATTAACAAGAAATGGAAATTATGTATTTAATATAATCAGTTTTATGAAACTGTAGAGCAGCCACATTCACAAAAATAAGGAACAACATATTCAAGCAATCAAGGGACCTAATAATGGCTGACTAGAAACATCAAATTTTCAGTATTCTATCCTTTCAATCCTACCAGGAGTTAAGTAGCTAAACCTTCATTCAATTTAAATCTTTTAAAAGAAGATAGAGGAACTAAAAAGAAGATTGTGAGAGATTCCCACATATTATAGCTTACAATGTTTGTAGATGGAAAGCAAACTAGAAATCTTCTTTAACTAATCCTGTTATGCCAATAAATTAGCTTGCATATGTTCCTATACATTTATGTTTTGAAAATCCATTAACTGAAAAAGAAACCTAGTGACTGAAAGATCAGTTAATGTAAAGACTGCTTATTTTTTAAAGCAAGGGAATAAATTCAGATTCTCCACAAGTGCTTTTGAAGATTATTGTTTTATCATCAAAAACAGGTAAACAAGAAATAATGAATACCTACTTTTTGTCAGTTATGTACATTCAATACATTTGTTTTTAATTCACCTTCACTATCTTCATGGTTGTAATAAAGTTTAGGTCAGTACCTATTCACACTGCCTTGTTTCCAGTGAGAAATGCTTTGGGGAGGTGGCTGCCTGTTTCTTTTTTTTTCTTTTTTCTTTTTTTTTTTTTTCTGGGGAAGAAAGGCATGGGATTAAATTTGCTCCTAGGCAAAATTAAATTTTAAGCCTAGAGGCTTGCAAGTTGGGATCTTTCCAAGCTCTGGGGAAGGCTGCAGCTTGTTTGAGCTGAGGTAAAGTTAATTTACTTCACAGTGGCTGGTACAGGGCTCTGTTTTGATTTGTGCTGAACACAAGGTTGATAATATAGAGGTGTTCTATGCTTTAACAGAGCCAAAGTGTTTTTTGCTTTCCCAGATGCTGTGCTGGTGAAGAGCCTGGGGCTGCATGAGAAGTTGGGAAGAGACAGAACTGGCATGGCTAACACCCACAGACCAAGGGGAGATACCATACAGCATCACGCTCAGTATATATCGGAGGGGAGAAAGGTGTAGGGGGACAAGAAGGAGTGGGGGCATATTTGAAGTGATGAAGTTTGTCTTCCCAAGTGTCACACCAAGTAACTGTAATGTGTGATGGAGCCCTGCTTTCCTGGGAATGGCTGAACACCTGCCAGCCCATGGGAAGCAATGAATTAATTCCTTGTTTTGTTTTGCTTGTGTGCTCAGCTTTTGCTTGCCCTATTAAACTCTTTATCTCAGCCCATGAGTTCTCTGGATTTTACCCTTCCAATTAATTCTCTCCCTGATCCCACTGGTGGAATAATGAGGGAGTAGCTGTGCAGTATTGGTTTGCTGGCTGGGGTTAAATCATGACAAGAGGGATTTTTGTTGGCTTTGCAGTGCTTTTGAGCCCTGGATAAAATTATTGAGAAATTCAAAGCCTCTGCAAACTGGAGCACTAGAGGCAGAGGAGCAGAGAAGCCTGTGAGCTGGGATTACCTGCAATTTGGAGAGAAGGAAGAAGGTGTCAATCTGCAGAAAGAAGGCAGTAATGACATAGGGAGTGGCATGTCAGTAAAAAATGCGCATCAGACCACACCTTGCTGTGATCATATTGACTTTTAAAGAAAATTAAAGCCTGATTCACAAACTCATCATACTACTTGTTCTGCTAGCTTTGGCCATAATTGATAGCATGATATGTATTGTTTATGGAAAAAGAAAAATACTATGCAAAAAACAGATTCTTACAAGAACTTTGGATAAATTGTATAATTATATGGTTCATTTTAAAGTATTATAATAATTATATGTATTTCAACTTTTAAAAAATATATTATTACAATATGTCTTTGCACTATAGGTATGATGTATAAAAGTCAGTCAGTCAGTCTTTCATGCTGAGTGATTACTTTGGCTACTGTAATTAAAAATTCACACCCAGCATATGCACAGCCAGAGTGCAGGAAGTACTAAGTATTCAGAATAGAATGACAACATGATGGGAGAATGGAGTTTCTCAATGATGCTAAAATGATACTTTGAAACTTATTCAAATCAAGAATTTCAAGGTCATGTGGAATGTTTTTACTGGGAATTTTTCTAGGGCATATTCACTAGACTCAAAACCAGAAATTAGGACAAAGGTGACAAGCCAAAAATCCTTTATTTTCTTAATTCAGGTTCATTCAACAGCTACTCTAAAATCCTATTCCATAGCTTTTGTTACTGTAAACAGAGTTAGCAAATTGCAGGTTCATGCAAAACTGAGGGAGACAGGCTATAGTCTTACAGTGATAGATGGGGATTTATGGACTTAACTCCGATTAGCGCTAATGGGAGTTAAGGACAAAAGCCACATATATCATTATGAGATTAATTTCCATTGCTTAAATACATATCATGAAGCAGCTGCAGTAAAGATATTTTTTAAACTATTACTTTTCACCTAGATCTTTGATTTAACTATTTTTTTATAATGTTTCTACACTGGTGTTATAGTTTTAGGAAACATCACGAGTGTTACATAATCATAACCCCAAGTGAGTTCATCTTTCATGATTGCAACAAAACGAGAAACTTCATAAAGAGCATACCTCATATGATGTGAACAGAGCTATGTAGTGATGCCACAGTCTTATTTTCACAGATAGTAAGATTTCCTACAACAGTGATTGAGTAGAACTCAGCTTGCAAATTAGATATTTTCACAGCTTTTTCTGGATAATACTGCAGATGTAGATTTTTAGGAACAGCCTACCTGATAACAGCCTTTAAACAGATTGAAAAGACTAATATAATAATGTGGAAGTAAGAAAGAAGATACAGGAAGGGATGGGAGTAATGCCACATGATTTCATAGTGCAGTACTGTACAAGTAATGGTTTTCCCTTTAAGTGAAAATGAGCAATCAGAGGAAGAGGAATCAATGCAAACAAACAGATAAAGGGAAATAAGAGGTGTGAACTGTTCCACAGCTTTGCTAGAAGATTTTAGGTAAACAAAGGATATAAAAATTTAATTAAAGGCTAAGTCTCCCTTGGAATGAGAAGATAAAGATTCTGGAAGAACCTTTGATAAGTCTGTAAAGAAACCATTTGGGTTTTAGAAAGCATTAGAACAGGTGAGGAGTAGTATTTAAAGCAGTAGCAAGGGCTTGAGCTGATGATGAAGGAGGTCACTTCAGGTCTTCTGTAGCTAATTGCAGTAAGTGCTATGGGGAAGTAGAAAGTTTTGTGTCTATAAACTGAGTTATTCAGCTTTCTGTATAATAAAGTGTTTTGCAAATTTTTAAAGAATGCTTGTTAAAATGAACCAGAAAGAATTGGTATACATTGATATACCTGGATGACCTAATTATAATGCCTATCCTGGTAAATATTTATCTATTTTAGATAAACCAGAACAATTATAGCTTAGAGTAGCAAGGCAACTGTAGGTCTGGATTCAGCCTTTTCTTCAAATGAGGTAAAAAATATTTGAAGCTAGGTTTTCATCAATGTAAAGAAGAATTTAAAAAAATGTCACCCAGCACACAAGCAGCAAGGCTTTTTCCCTAGACCTAAGAAACAACCTCTGACTAATGGGTTATAAAATATTTTCACAACTTGTTTATGCCTGAAGTTGGTATAAATGTACACCTGATTTGACATTTCTTTCAGGACCAGGAAGTCAAAGATACAGAAGATACTGTATGCATTTGATAGTAGCATAGACATATTTTTTTTTTGATAAATCAGCATATCAGTTACTTGACCCTCATGTTTCTACGCACAGCTTCAAATTGAACTTATCCTTAACCAACACCTCAGAAAACACATCCTCAACACCTGTTAGTGATACAGGTGTTGATGTTAGTGATACAAAACATCACCCTTGATCTGCTGTTGCAAGCAGTTGGTGCCAGGTCACACCTTGCAGCTTGGTGGGACATCTGGGACATGGCTGTGCTACCTTTGCCTTGTATTCTCTTGTCCCTCTCCATTCATTTTGTGGTTGTAAAACCAGCCAGTGTTTCACCTGTATCTTCCAGGTAATTTCCAGGGAATTCCAAGATTCCCTTTTAAAAGTTATTCTAGACTAAAAGTTCCAGAGCAGAAGGGTACAAATAAATGTTTTCCATTTCTGCTTGGAAAACCAATGGGCATAGAAATTATTTTTTAAAAAAAAAAAAAAAAAAAAAAAGGGATGCTATTTGTTTGCTAATTTGTATCTTGTATATGTAGTGTTGTGTTTTTTGAAGCATACTTTGGCTGCATCCTATAGAGTTTTCTTATAATATGGAATAGATGCTATATCTCAGGAGGGTGATATGATCTCTCTGCTTAGAATGTAGGTGCAGCAACAAGATTTTTTGGATTAGTCCAGACATGTAACAAACTGGACAGCTGTAGACTCACTAGGATTTGTAAAATCTCTGTCTGCTCCTGACTCTGTGACCCAGGGATCAGGGTGGCAGAAGCCAGTGTATGAAAATAAAGGATGCTATATAATCTGATGTCCAAACTTGTACAAGAACAGTTTTCTGTGTCTTGATAGGAGGAAGCTGATTGTCAAACAGGGAATTTTTTTTTCCAGTATATTTTCAGTAAAAAAGGCATCTCTTTCCTTGTATTTGAAACAGTAGTCTAAATGATTAATTTGAGGAAAAATGTCTGGTGAAACTCTTCAGCATTGAGGTTTGTAATGTGTACAAGTGAACATTTCTTCCAAGCAATCTATTGAAAGACAACCTAGAATAGGTACAACAGAACAAAATCAGAAATTCTTACTGAAGAAAGATGAGGCTAAAGAAATTAAAGAGTTGTGGCTCATGAAAGGACAGTAATTATGGTGGCTTAAAAATGGGTTTCTCTGGTTTAAAAGCTCATTTTATTTGTAAATGCAAGATAATCCCATTAGTGGGGGGAGTACAGAAAGATTTATAACGTGCTTCCTATCAACATTCAATTCTTTTCAGACTGAATCAAGAAATACTCCTGCACAAAAACATGGTACGGTCAAATAAGAGACATATGATTTTAAATTGTTAATTGAGATTAATTAAGAGTGTAAAATTAAAATTAAATTAAGTAATTCAGTGTTAATTGTCTTCATGTTGCTATTTGCCATCACATCTCTGTGATGTCCCTTTCATGCACTTTGAGCACATGCATTATGCTAAGCGTATTAACACACACTGAGTAAAAATTGCTGTAAATCTGCATTAAGGTCAGTGTTGTACCTGACCTTTAAAACTCAGAAAACCTTGAGCAAATTTATCAGTCACTTTATGTAGAGTAAAAGCAGACATTTTGGTATGGCCTACTACATACCAAATAGACTAATTGCTTTGTGTATTCAATATTCTGATTATGAATTTCTGCAGCTGAAAATGTTGGCACTGATATTATTCTGACCCGGCGTGACTGAATAATCTGTTCTCCTTTATTTTTTTTGGCAATTGCCAACAATATATATGACACTTCTCTTAATGATCACAAAACCTTTTAGCCTTAGGAGATAGAGTGTGAATACATGCTTAAGCTACAAAAGCTCTCTAGAGGAACTTTTCAAGGTATTGTGATAAATGCTGAAATTTAAGTTCCACTGCACCAGTAAGAAAAGTATTTACTTTTCTGTAGTATATGGTTCCCATATTGCCAGTATACATTCAATTTATGTGACCAAGCAATCCAAATGATTTGTCAAATTTTTAATGTTATGTGTGCTTAGGTACATTACTATTTATCTCAAATGTAAAACTTCACATGTTAATTTGTATTAAATATGTTATAATGAAATAGTAATTTTATTCTGGGCTTTCACAATTTTTTAATCTTTTATTCTTCCAGATTTCTAAATTCTTATGTGTAAAATCCCAGAATAATGGAAACTTGTAAAATATGAAACACTGGTTATTTGTGAAACTTAGGTTTTCCTTTATATGTGTGAAGCAATGAGTTTTACTTGTTCAGAGGATGAGTGAGAAGATCTTACTTTGTGAATATCGAGACATGCACAGATCTAGTGCTACCACTCAGCTTGATAACACAGAAAAATTGGTGAGGCTGGATCCTATGTAGTGCCAATGATAAAAGTCTGTTTTAGGGAGCTTTCAGTTATGTAGTTCACTTTTTTGACTGCCTCCTCAGAACAGACATGACATAAATGAAATTGCTCATATAATCACTTAAAATCACCTAGGTTCAATTAAAACCACAGCTTCCTAGCAAGAGGTGGCATTCTTCTGCCTGCTGTAAACTATCTGATTTGTATTTTGAGAAAGAATATGAAATAA
>NC_031771.1:33791812-33821122 GCF_001522545.3 Parus major
AAGCCAAATTATGCTACTTGTTTGGTTTGTCTGCCTCTCCTGAGCTGTTGGAGCAGGTGGAGATGGTTTAAAGAGTGTGCTTTCCCGAGAGACACACACTGCCACACTCCTCGTCCTTACTGAGAGATGTTCAGCCCAGCGATGTGAAATTGGCACCGGGCTATTGTGCAAGCGACGAGGGTTGTTTTTAACCCCTTGTTTTTCTGCCTGTTTACTCTGTTGTGCACAGCCGAGGCAGCAGAGGGAGCTCAAAGATTTTGGTCATCAGCAAGAGCCCCCGGGAGGCCCGGACAGAGAGCGACACTGCCAGGGGACACCTGCAGCCACAGCCAAGGACAGGGCTCCGGCTATTCGGACTTCTTTAAAGCTGATAGATTATATTCATATCCCACTAGCAGCTGCTAGTTTTAAATACAAGGTATCAGCGACCAGGTTTTATTTCGCACTTGTTGCTTACTTAACCCGTTCTGTTTACAGGTTGAAAAAAGGAGTATTTGTCAAGAATTTAAAAGTCCTTTTTGAGTCTAAAAATTTGTTTTAATGAGGTAAGACGTAGATACCTGAATTTTAAGTAATACAGTAAATTCAACTGATAAAATAGTGTAAATTGAGGACATACTGAACTGCAATGAATTTATTTTTGTTAAACCATGCAGAAATTCTGTGTGTTAAATAATGCAAGATTATTTTCACCGTCATTTAAAGGTAGAAAGATTTTCATATGTTTTAGAAGTTTCACCATCCGTGTTAGGGGGAAGAAAAGCTAATAAACCCCACAATTGAAAGTCCTGTCTAAACAAAAGCATTTGTTTTTCTGCAAAGAAAGATTTGAGTCTCTGGGAGATCATCAGTGGCTGACAATACGTAGAAGTCTGTTTTGAGTGAATACATTATGAACAGAACACAAGCATCATGAAGGTCAAGGTTATGCTTAAATATCCAGGTTTTGAATGCATAAAAACAAGACAATTAAAAACCTTGTGGCTCTGACCAGGTCTGATATTTTCTGTAACATATGATATTACTTGGAACTATTTTTTACAGACCAGGTCATTGTCTACCTTGACTGCTTCAATCTGCTTTCAAGGTAACACTGAGCAGAATGTACTTTCATTAAAAAATAGAAATATTGTACTAACTTAACTTAAGTTGCACTGAAAGGAAATATTTATAATTCTCTGGTTTTGGAGAGAAAATACACTTTAGGTGTGAATTTGGTCATCCTTTTCCCAAACTCAGGACAATTTTCGTGTATTAACAACTCCAGTTTTGTATATATCCTTTAAATAGCAATCGAGTGGCAGTCTTTGCACTCTACTGACCTTGTCGTCTGTCACCTCTTTTGGACCAGATTCACTCATCCAGACATTAGGAAGTAGCTGTGGAACGCTATTCTAATCATGTGGGCATTGGTTAATCCTCTGATTGAACCTGAATAAATCTCTCTGGATTCCCTGTCAATCTGTTTGGGATTTGCAGTCTGGAAAGGCCCTCAAATACAAATTAAAGTAATTTTCTATCTGAAGAAAAGCCATCTATCTCTCTCAATAACATCTACTACTATATTCCAAGGTAGGTAAAAGAACAGGGAGTTGTTAATACCTCTTGGAGACAGGGGGATAAACATTTGACTACATGACTTTTCTTATTGTTTTCTTGACTGCAGGTCCTTGGTTATATTAGGGGTTTTTGGTAGATTATTGTTTGTTTAGGTTGTTTTTTGTTTGTTTTTTTTTTTACTATATCAATTCAGTTCTGTCTTTCCAAGTACATTTCCTGACTCCTGAAATCGTTGGGATTTCAGAGTATTTTCTATATTTGGATCTTACAAACTCCCACAATTGTTCTGTCATCTCTCTGTATTTTAGGCCTCTCTGCCCCAAAATTACTATGTAACTGTTTTCAAAGAGGTATTTTTAACTGTCTTCAAAAAAATGTAAAACACTTGTAGAGGGAAGAAATGCAAATATCTCCCCTCACTAAATTTTAGTGATTATATCTGTAGTCCAAATTACTAGGAGATGTCTCACCTTTTAGTGAGATTATCCTGGGGGTTTTCATCAATTCACAGTTCAATATCTAGTTCTGCTACCTTTACACTCTGACTTTTTCTTATTCTGTCAAAATCTTATCATCTTGTTCTGTATCATCTCTCTTTCTTTAGCAGACAAATTTTAAGTGTATGTACAAAAGCATGCAATACACTTCTTTTTATGACAAATTTTATACAGCAGTTCAAAGTTTTAGTCAATTTATTATTTCAGAGCAACAACTCTATTGAAGAAGGACTTTTAAAATAAAGTATACATCTCCATATGCACTATATATGATGAAATTTAAAAATGTTATCAAAAAGTGGCTTAATGAATTAGCACTTTTGAGGTTAGAAAGGTGGAACATTATAGAAACCAATAACTTTCTAATAATTATTTCATAGAAATTGTCAAACAAAACTTAGGGAGAAATAAGAAAAAACAACACCTTCTACCCTTGGCTTTACTTACTTGTGTGTGATGGTATAATAATAAAATTTTTGTTAGAAAAAATCAATTGCCAAGTTAAGAATTCCCACTTTCCATTCTTAGAAGTGGATTTCCTTTTTTGCTTAGTTCCAGGTGAAGAGAAGCTAGCTTTAGAGCTTATGGAACATATTTAACTTCAAACACAGAGTGAGTTAAAATATCTTACCATGGTTGTTTCTGCAATGGATCCAAAGCTGTTTATAAATATGTTGCATGTGACATTAACTGGAGGACCTGCAAAAGAGGAAAAAAAAACCCACTAGTCCCTGTTCCAGAATTATTGCTTATTGATTGATTATTCAATATAAACCATTAAAGAACAATATTAACTGACTTTGGAAGAAATAATGCTGCATTCACAAATAATTTAATGCATGATTAAATTTAATTGTTTCTAATAATTTTCTTTTTGATTTTTCTCAAAGGCACAGTACTTATCTGGCCAAGTTTAGCAATTAAAAAACCCATAGCAAACAGCAACAAAGTTCAGTATAAACCTGCACACATTCTTCTATATAAAAAGGAAAAATAAAACAACATCCCTTTTAAAATATATAGTAAAAATATTTTGTGTGTATGTCAGTGAGAATGTGTGTTACTTCTCACAACAATTATGGGGAAAAATTACTTTCTTCACCCAAGGCAGTTTCTACTTTCAATGTTATCTGTCATCACTGGCAAAATAAATAGATTATTGCTGCTCTTATCTCTAGTGCTTACAAAGTCATTTAGATTCTATTCCCATTTCTCTTAAATTAAAAAAATGTTTAGGAATCCATTTAAAACTCAATCCTTTGTTTCCATGGGTCTCAGTCAACTGTTGTTTTGTCTTATCTTGCATTTTGAAGTATCAGTAGTGGCAGAGGAGTCATTACGATAACTGAACAATTAATTGCCTCTTAATGGAAAAAAGTTTAAATTATTTTCTAGAAGTCTCTTTTAAAATGTCATTATGGAAAACCATGCTAATTTTTCCATTATTCCTTATCAATTTCAATCTGTGTCCAATAGAAACAAGGTTTCTCCATCTCAAGTGTTTTTGTTACCTTCCTACAACTCAATATTCTTATCTCAATAAGCCAGTTTAGCACTGGAGAACCTGGATTGTTTTTGTAGTTGTAAGCAGCCTAATGATGAGAGATCTGTATCTGGAATATGAAGACTGGTCTTATAGACCTTTATGTAATATCTCTTTTTTAGTATTACTATAGAAAGAAACTGCTCTGCCACTACTGGTGACTTGCAACTAACAAAATCTAACATAGCCAATAAATTTCACATTAAATACTTGAAGAATCAGAATGTCCATTAAAAATTCTGCCAATATGACAGAACTTGGAACACCCAGTTTTCTTTCCTGACAGCAAAAATTGTTTAGTGCAGCAATTCTTATAAACACTTCTACACGTACTTCAGTCTTGGCAATACCCGAGACTACACCTATGGAGCAGAATTCTCAGCTAAGGAGGTAGCACTTGCTACACAGTTAATTATTTAGAGTTGTTGAGTATATCCTGTACTTCTGAGAATTCAGTAAAAGGTTTACATGCTCAACTCCTGAAAAGGATCAAGGGGAAAAGGAAAAGCAGAGATGGCAGAGTGTCTAAAAACTGCCAGGGAGAAAATTGTTCCTCTTTCCTGTTAGTCATTTGTTTGCAAGGCAGCTTTTCTTTCAAACACTTCCACGTTGTAGTACCTGCCATCCTTTCAAATTTGATGTGATGCTATCTTGCTTAAAATAGTACTATACTTTGAAATAGAAGTTTGCTTTATCAACATAGTTGTGTTTATTAAGAAAAAGCTCTAAGTCACTCCAGTGCTGATGCCTAATTTCAAATTACAGTAAAATAGTTAATAGCTAGTTAAAAGGAGCACAAAAGTAGAAGCTAAAAGTAGCCTGCAAATGTTTTAGAGTTAACTCAAAGACACTGTGCTGAGAGTAAAAATGAACTTCCCAAAACATGGTCAAAAAGAATCACGAATGAGAAGCTGTAAAAGCTGGAAGTCATGTTTGAACACAGGAATTCAGGCAAGCTGAACATAGATTAAAGAGAGGCAGAAAAGAAATAGAGCTAAAACTCACTAGAGACAGAAAAGCTAACAATGATCACTATCTACAAGGCATTAAAAATAGAATCCTGCCAAGATCTGAAAGCTGAAAGAAGATGATTAAGGTATAAAAGTATCCATGGAAGTGAAGAAGGTCAGAGTAGAAAAACCAAATGAAGCCTTTGTAGCAGCATTTGTCTCCAATTGCTGGCTGTGTCAAATACTAGAGCCATTCTGCTGGAATTTTGTATGAGGACGGTAGAAGACATTTCAGACCAAGTGAACAGGAGCAAACTGACTGGCTGAGGTGATATAAACCCAGGCATTGTAAAAATCTTTTCAGAATTGTGGAAATACAATTCACTGTGAGTGAGCTATCACCTGTGTCAATTTTGTAATCAGTGGAAATGTATACCATGTCCATCCAGTATAACTTGAATTAAAAAAACCCCACAGATTTCAGGTATGATGGTGAGGGACATGAATATGAACTATATCCCTGCAAACCTTACCTCTGTACCAGCCAAACTGACAGAAATAAAGACAACTTTTATATTAAGAGATACAGATTAATATTATATATAAATATATTTCATAGATTAATATATATATATACTAGGGAGAAAGACATCAAAAAAGTCAAAAAGGATTAAAAATTCTATAAAAAGTTGCCACACAAAACCAGCTGAAGTGGAAGAGGACCCTTCACAGTGGACAAGGTACACAGTAGGTAGTAATCTGCAAATATACATATTTGCAAAGATCAAACAGAATTAATACTACTCCACGTCACTGGGCAATAAAATCAGTAAAATAATCAACAAATTTAAAGGAAACAAAATTATACTTTTTAATATTCCAAAACACAAAGGTTTTATTGCCAAAAAATAATTAAAAGACCAATATTCATAAAATATGAACAGCTTCCAGAAGAGATGTGAAGAACATATGTTACTAAACTAATTTTTTTTCAATTAAGTCCTGGCTTTCAAAGCTTCTAAACTAATGATTGCTGAAAAATGCTTGCCAATAGCAGGGCAAGTAACACTTTACATTTTCCTATATAAATGCCCAGATTTTTACATTAATATTTAAAGTTTTTATACCTAGGTTACATAATTGTGTTCAAATTTGAAAGACAACAAAGTATTTTGCATATTTGCAGGAATGGATATTGTCTGCGATGTGGACACTGAGTAAAAGCACCTTGCTATATAACATTAAAAATATAACATTAATCTATAACATTAAAAAAAAAATTGCAACTGGAACAAAGCTTTTACAATAATTTTTAATTTCCTGTTGTATTTCATAGCTGAATAAATACCATGTATTCTCTATTATATTTTTTTGAACAAGAATTCATATGCAGATTCAATATCCAAAAGCAGAACACATAGAATATATAATTTCGCCTTCTTGACCAAGATTAATTATAAATAAAATTGGTCATGAAAAATATTGCCTGCATAGAAATTTTACTGGAACAAAAAAAATTATTTAAATTAATATCTGAGTTATCTTATTAGTCCTGATCCTCTTTCTTTAAAACTATAACCAGTTTAAAACCTCAAAAAGGCATTAAGCCCCAGCACTTGTTGTAGGAGTAATAAAACTAACCAAAAAGTGGCAAAGTCACTTAAGGAGATACTTATTCTTAGTGGTAGGTCTGAATCATTCTGGGCAGATCTGTTCAAGCTGCATAGCTGTCCAGAAGATTTAGAATGTGCACTTTTTGAAAAGGAACAACGTCAAATTAGGTTTTGTCTCTTTAAGTTTCAATAGTTACAAAACAAGGCCCTAAATCCTTTGAATTATACTTTCAAGGAGTACTGAATTTAGTTCTGCAATCTCTAAACCATCTGCCTGCTCTTCACTGTTGCCTCAGCAGAAGATTGTGATTGGACGCTGTCCATGACAAACTATAAAATTCAAACCCCAAATCATATAGAGATGTGTTGGAAATTCCAATGCACGTTTATAATTTCCTGAGAAATATCAGCATCACTAACTTAAATAGAGCAAAGCATTTCCAGCTGCAGTAAACCCTGGGTAATAAGTTTATATATACACAACCGAGTGTTTATGGTTTGCTGATGAGGAAGCAATCTGACAAATCTCTTACATGGTCCTTATGAATCAGACTGGGCAAATTCTGGTAAAACCAGCACGTAGCAGTGGCTTTAGAGTCAAAACCACTTAAGTTTCTGAAACTTGGAGATGTCAAAAAATTATAACATTTCTTGCTGAATAAGAATTAAGATGGAAAGGCAGTGACAGATGACTTAGAGGAGAAAGCACTGCCAGCTTGAAGGAAAATTTTTGTAGTAAACATGGAGTAAAGCCTTATAGTGAAATGTTAGAGCTAAGAGAATCTCTTGGACTCAGGAAGATAGGCACAGGAGAAAGCAACTAAGGCAAAGTAAGAATAATATAATTTTTAATCACAATAGGTTTATTCTTTCAAAACATTATGTATATTCTGGGTAATTTAAAGATGTTTAAAGATTCAGTAATAGAGTTAAATATGGTTCCACTATCACATTGGAACTCCTTGTTTTAAAAAAAAAGAATAGTCAAATTTATCTATACTTCCCAGACTACAAAAGTTAGAACGGATGGTATTTGTCTGTATGATACTTTGCATATTCATATTAAAAATATGTTTTGTGTAATCCTTTATTAAATACTCTAATGTGCCTGAGTCTGCATAATATGCTAAGATCCTCAGGAGACACCGTCATTACATTTGCAAACTTTGCCGTTTCAGTCTTTGAATCTGCTTTGTTTTAATTGAATCTCCTTTGTGATAAGTGGATAAAAGGCACATGCCGAGACAAAATTCCGTATATTGAGAACTTGGAATTTCTGTGGAAAACTGGGAACAGGGAAAAGAACAGGAGGAAAGATGATCCTTTTGGCATTTCAAGGCACTAATGGGGCCCAGGACTGAGGAATATAATTTGGTGGTAGAATCGGTAACTAAGATAAGCTGCCCTGAATTTGATGGTCGATGTCGTTAACACACTCTTTAGAACCAGGCAGATAAGAAGATTTGGACAATCACAGAAATTGCTTTCCATAGTGTTTCACGCTATGGGAATCCAAGGTGGGAATCTGAATCCATCAGTAAGCATTTCAGGAAAGGAAAGAAACCAGCAAACCTTATTAGCCAACTCAAATCCAAGGATAAGGTGTATTTATGAAAGGCCTGCAATTGGGCAGCTGTGAAAGTGGCAGGTGTAGAGTGTATTGCTGCTGAAATGAACCACATACAAAAGAAAGGCAAAAGAAGGCACCTCTTTTTTTCTTTTTAGTGAATGTACATCGTAGTTTTCGTATTTCTTTCAGAAATTGCATTTTTGTGAGCAGTAATACTGACATACTGAAAACCTGGAAGTTTAGTTTTGAAATTACCTTTAAAATTTGGTCTGATCCTCGCATCATAGCCTGACATCCTACCCATTAGCTTATCCAGGAAATCAGAGGGCGACATTGGCATGCTACGAGATCTTGCACTGTCTGTTTCCTTCGTGGCTACCAAGCTAAAAGCAAGGAAAAACAAACAAACAAACAAACAAAAATTTGTTAGAAGTTTTGCTAGCGAAACTTTGATTTTATTTAGTCAATCATAGTTCATTTTTGTAGGAACAAGAAAACAGGAAAGCTAAGACAGTTTTTCAAGTTGGTCAATGCTTCAAAAATAGTAGTAGCAAAGAAATTGAAACAATAAGTTCCTTCTATATCTGTCATTTAATAAATAAATCTTATTCTGCTATGCTGCACAGTTACTGGTTACTTCCTCCTCAGAACTTCTGAAGATTAATATCACTTTCAGTCAGCAGTAATCAATATCATTATCACAGAGTTAAATAACATCATCTACAGAAGTAGCTGTGTATGTGGAATGTCGTATTTTGCAGTCTATTCTGAGACTGTTCTATTTTAACTGTGTGTACTGTTATAGTAGCCTGGATCAGAAAAAAAAGAAATACTAAGGATCTTGATTAGAATAGTACTACTATCACCATGTTTTATGTTGATGTGTAATCATAATAATAAAACAGGTCAGTCTCTTGGCAGGTGGTATTCTTCAACATTGTCCTAGAGTTTCATTTTCTTTTAAAACAAAAGTTACTGCTACAGTAGGTAAAAAATACCAAAAAAACCCCAAACCCTAAGAACTTACTGAAGAAACTATTTTAGGACAAGCTTTTCTTCTTAGGGAGACATGAGAAATTCCATCTGCTATAGCTTCCTCTTTATATACATGCAAAACTCCCACTGACATTCTAAAGTGTGTTCTGCACATGCTAAGAGAGCAGAGTAGCACTGTGATCAGCCATGGGACCCAAAGGGAAAATCTTTGTTTAGTGGAACACTTGAGTGCTGTCTAGTCAGAAAATACATTAATTTTGAATAACATTGTGATACACGGTGCAATTGAAGCCATTTGTGGCTTTTGGAGTCTCAAAAATGATAAAGAGCTTTGCATGTTTGTGCTGAATTCAAGTCAAAAGTCTGTTACAGAAGGACTTAAATCTCTTTTACTTTCCCAATTTATTGTCTCCATATCAATTCACTCTTTTAGAACTACTTAAATATGCTTTTGTTTAGATGTAAACACAGGGAGTAATGTAAAGCCTCTAGGAATTTTCTGACTCATAAAAAACCTATGCTAAGCTTTGTTTCTTAACAATGGATGGAATATCAAAATAGAAAAATTCCATACAGGTATGTATATATGCAGAGGCCATGTGGAGGGCAGACAGATAATGTAATTTCTTTATATTCAAGACTCTTTTACTCAGGATGTTAAAAGTTACAGTTTTATAGAAACTTCCATTCAGAAGGCCTACTTAAATTTTATCTTCAAATTTGAGATTTGGATTTATTATATTAAATAAAATAGAATTCTTATTAGTCCTTTAGAGTTACAAAATTGGGCACACATAGAATATGAACATTGTAGCCTATAGAATGCTATAGCTTGCTCATATTTTAATTAAAAATGGAAATTAAGTATTTTAGTTGCAATATTAAATCAGAAAATTAAATCTTACCCTCAAGTTTATTTGCTTAGCTAGTGTTTATTCTATTCAATGTGTAAGTTGATTTGTATGTTCTTAAATTGTTCATAAATTGTTAAATTGTTGGGTATTTCTAGATTGTTTTGAATATTTTGGTATCTCTTTCAGTGAAAAATGTTTCTTTACTCTCCTTCAATAGCTAACCTAGCTGTTTATTTGTTCCTATAGCTGCAGAATGTATTTCTGTTTCTGAAAAGTATTCAACATTTTCTTTTTACAGTTCAGTTTGAAATTATCCTATTGACATAATTTCCATTATCAAACATTCTGAATTGATCTGATTTATCACATTATGACAACCTGTAGTGATGAAAGTTTCTGTAAAACATCACTAATGTCTATAAAGCACATAAATACAAAGAGTCAGATTACTTTTTGCTAGGTATTATCAACTTAGAAGGGGGAGAATCAAGTTACTGTGAGTATACGCTTAGTACATACACTTAAACACTTAGATTTCTTTCTAGTAGTCTTCTATAAAGAATATATATATATATATATTCCGTAGGTATATAAAATTTCTATACTACAGGATATACAATCCTGTATTTTTATTCTTAATATACATAAATTATCCTGAACAAAAATATAGAAAGGCCCATTGTTAGCTTGAATTTCATTTTCTGGAAAGGAAAGTTTCTTTGCTCTTTTTTTACTTCACTGAACTTTTTGTAAATCTTTCCTCATTGTAGTTCTTGTTTTTTTTATTTTTGGAATAAAGTACTTAGGTAACTAATGCTGACTGGGAAAAATAATAATTGCTGTAACAATGGATTTTATCAAAGTGAAATTTACCTTTTCATATGATGGCATCATTAATATTTGCTTTTATTAGTCAATTTTAAGTCTCAGAATATCTTGTATAATTTAATGCTTATTTATGAAAAGATACAACTTTTGAATAAACAAAAGTCAGCTGTAATTTGTAACTAAATATTTCTTCAAGGAATGTTTTCCCTTTTACTAAGCTTGGGGTGTAATGAGTAACAGCTGGTTGAGTTCTGTAGAATTCTGCCCTTTTGATTTAACTTTTTATTGTAAATATGTATTTCAAGAATACTATTGCACAAACAAAACTTTAATCAATCCAAGCTGACTTGTGGAATATTCATCTACTTAATAAAGGATCTAGACTTGGTAATGTAGTAAAACCCAAGTAAAGCAGTGGATTTTAAAAAGGGATTCTCTGTTTCCAGATTAATATAAAAATTTACTCTGCATGGTAAGGGTTCTTCATTTTTATTGCACACTGCCTCTGAAAGCTAGACCTCTGGCTAAGGGGTTAAAGGAGGGTAAACTCCTTCCATGAACTAAGAATTGAGCTTCTTTTAGTGTTAATAATGCACATAGCTTTGTCCTTGATACACAACTATTGCATAAGGAATGGCTTTGCGTGCCTCCAGAGGGAATTCATTCTGACCTGTCACAGTTCTTTAAAGAATTTGTACATGCATTTTATAACAGGCAGAACTATAGGAATTTAATATCAGCAAGGTACAACGGCCTTGTGTTTAGTATAAAGTAATTATGTGACTTTAAGTTGCTGAGAAAGAAAGCTGTACACTCTTTTCAGAGGTAGAAGATTCACTTTGCTGAAGTCTTTTATTGGAGGGAGATTATAACCTCACAGTCTTCTGTTCTGTTCATATTTTATGAGGAAAATTTACCAACAAGATGTTTTCCCTGGTAGTGATTCTGAGTTGTTCCTGTGAGCTATTGGCAAATATTACTAACAGTTGTAAGGATTTATACCATTTTCCAATTTCAGATAGAACAGTACTTGACTTCAGTTTCCTGGATGTATCCCAAACATCTTTAAAATGTAAACTAAGCCTTCAAAAACAATTGAAAAGAAATTTGATAACTGAAGTTGTAGAAAAGAATCAAGAAAAAAATTGAAAATATCAAAAGAATCATTAAAAACTGATTTGTGACCAGACAAATTTACACCATCAAAACTTAGGGTAAAAATTTTAGTTTGAAATAAGCGGTCACACAAAACCAGACAAGGTCAGAAAATTAGAATCACAAGGACTATAATTACTCCTGTCTCTGGTCTATTCTGTCCATTAACTTTTTTTTCACCTAAATTTGAGGAGAGCTGAGCTTTGCATCAATTCCTTGAAGCCTGTCAAGTTGGAATTTCAATCACTGAGATAGGAAACTATCCTAAATGCTTTGCTTACAAAAGGTCATATTTGAATCAGAAACTGTTAGGTCAAGCTGAAGATATTTCAAGTGGGATATAAATATTAGAGAGTAAGAAACACAAGATCTGCCTGACACAGACACAGACAAGATGCAGCTTCTCTTGATCAGCTACCACATCCTAAATTTTGGGAAGAAAGCTAAATGAAAGAATGGTGTTCACCAATGCCATCTATAATCTGTAAAGAAAATGCAAAGCAATTGATGGTTTAAAACTAAGAAATGCAAAATGAATCGACAAAGACATAAATTCTGATGATGTGAAGAAAACAAACTCTTTCCTAAAGTCAGCCCATTTAAGTGGAAGAGTTTAAAACAATTAGAGGAAGGATATTAAGAAATGTATGAACTGTGGATGTGGGCAGAGCTGGAGAAAGCAGTGAAGAAGGATTCAGAATTCCTCAAACAACTCAGCACAATTGTGGTAAAGTTCTCACTGCACTACTGTGTTATCCAGTGGTGTGGAAAGATTGAAAGAGTGAGTAGAAGCATGAAGGTCACTTATTATTTTATACGATATTAATGAGACCAGTTCTGGGATGTTGCATCAAATTCCATGTCCGAGTTTTAAAAGGACATTAAAGCATTTGGAAAGGTACTGAGCAATGCCACTAAACCATGACCCGAGAGTTAGGGAAATTTGCTTCAAGTAAGAGACTTTTAGAGCTTAATCTGCTTAGTTTATCAAAAAAGAAGAGTAAAAAAAATAGATTGATTGAAGTGTATAAATATCTCAAAGCAGCAGAAAATGCTGGACCATTTATCTAAAGAAGAAAGGCAGAAGAAAAACCAATGAGAGACAGACAAATTGAAATGGAAATTTGGACACACAGTTTAATAGTAACTTAACAGGAGATCAAACTGTACCAACCAAGACAATACAGCTTTATGGAAGAAACAATTTAACAAAACATAAGGTATTGTTCTTCATATATGGCTAGCTTGGTGAAAAGGAATGAGTTCTGATACATAGAAGAGCAGGCTAAATTCAGATTAAACATTACAAATCTCATGAGGAAATCTTCAGCCTGTGAAAAGGCACTTGGTTGATTTGAGGAGCTTAAGGAAGGGAAGCAATGGGCATAGTTCCAAGTGTGAAATGATGTCTTCACAGGGTTTTTCTGCACAGGGGCTGGGTTGCAGGCTTGCAGTTGTTGTAATGAGGTTTTGCAAGTTATAGCTGTAATGTTGGCTCATCTTGCTCAGTTCCTTTCACAGCTGGGTATTTGACTTACTAAGCAATTGTATGAGCATCAGCTCCTTGCACAGTAGGAAGTCAAGCTCCAGAATGGAAAGTGCACTAGAGCTGCCCATAAACTAGAAGCAGCTTAAAAAATCAGAGGTTGACTAAAACTAGGAAAAAGAGAGGTGAATGTTCTATGACATGCACCTGCAAAGAATAAAGAGTTGTAAACCAAACTGTAAATAAAAAACTGAAAGCAAATAGATATGAAGTAGCCAGGAATAAATTTAGATCAAAATTAAAAGACTTTCAATCACTGCAACGTTTCAGGTATGGAATAGTTGAACACTTTGAGCTGAGATAGATAGCCCTGTGTGTTTCAAGATGGAGCTAGGCCTTAGGATACTGTCACATGTATGAGTGTGACTGCAGGTGATGGGATTCAGTTATTTTTTAATCCTCTGCTGAGAATATGTTTACATTATTATTGATTCTTTTATGTTTTTAAAATAATTGCTGCTGTTACAGAAACCTGAAAAAAATGTAGTTAACACAGCTTACAGCCAGAGCACCAAAATCTACAGAATTTAAATGGGAGATCTCATCTATCAGGTGGCAATTTAGTTACCAAGATAAAGCATGGGTCATGAATCTGTGTTCCTGAAACGTCTATTTAAAGTAGGCATGTTTTTGAGAGAACATCTTTCTCTTCCCTTCATCCAAAAGAAAATTATTGGGAAAAACTCTTCAAAGGGCATTTACAATCCCCACAAATGTTTCCTTCTCTAAAACATTTAAGGCTACAAAAATCAGATTGCTTTCTCATATTTTGTATTTTTTTTTTCTGAAGAACTACTTTGTTCTACCTGTAAGTTGTCTCTATCTATCCTAACCTTCTGCATATTTTTACCAAAACACAAACAAGGGAAAGAAACTTATGAAAGTGATTTACACAAGCTTTATTTTAAAAGGTATATTTTCAAATGTAATTTCAGGCCTACGACATTTGAGATTTATCAGAAAGTGCTGTTTTTTACTGATTTCCCTCATTTAAACATTCATCTTCAAGGTGGGTTATTAAAAATTGTTTTCAGTGTGTGGTTTGAGCCTTAAAAGATATATATTTGTTTGAAAATATTGAAGAAATTAAGTAATGGACTACCATCAGCATTTCTATAAAAAAATATTAAGAAGGGCTTAATAAGAACAGATAGACAGAAGGGAAGGAAGAAATTACATCTTACACCATTTGATGAGTATTCTCGTTTTGTTGCTTCTACAGGGAGTTGACAGAGATAAAGGAAGAGTATGGTGTGCTGTAACTGTACCTTCCACTGGAAACTTCCTAGAGAGATGTTTCCAAGTCCAATTTAGGAAAATCTGGTCATTTATCCAAATTAGCCTGAGAGTAGTTTCCAGAGTTTCACAGACTTACTTTTAAACACAACTGATACAAAAATTGTCTTTGAATTTTATGGTAAGTTCATTTTCTCCCTTTCATAGGTAAACTAATGCATTTTTTTTCTTAAAAATCTTACATTAACACCAAGTGACTGTCACATTTGTCTTGGGAATTCTTTTCATCTGATCATAAATTAGTAATTTTGTCTCAAACACAATCCATTTTAGTCATTCAGAGAGGTAGAAGGTTTGCATTTCATCTTACAATGTGTACTACAGTGCTGCTACTGTTGTGATGGTCCAGTAAGTCTTTCATTTCATTATTTAACTTATTCTCTCAGACAGCAAGTGTGGCCAAACCCCTGGAGCAATTGGATGTTGTGTTTGTGGTTCATTCTCTCCAGCTGATGTTTGAATTTTTTTAACGCACTTCATATTAAAATGCTTCCCAGAGAAGTTCAAAGAAATTAATTACACCCTTAGAAGGAAAGCAAAAAATGCAGCCAATATGCATTTAATTGCATCTCACATACATTACTACACAAAAGGACTTCAGTAAATTAGTCTAGTGGTACTTATTCACTGGTTCACAAGCAATGGTTAGGTGAATTAGCCTCATGACTAGTCTCCTTGATTCCACAGCTGTAAGCAATGGTGATAGAATCCACCAGCTTTGAAATCAAAAATTATTCAGTGTAACCATGTAATTAAAGGGGTCTGCTAGGAAGGAAATGATCCTCTAATTGGTGGTTTTGGATCATCTGATGGTGTCTTGTATTTTGAAAATTTTAGCAATAAGCTTTTGTGCTGTGAAGAAAGCATTCAAAGCCTCTTCTGAGAGCTATAGACCTTCATCAAATACATTTGTTAGAGTTAATAGGGAAAGCAAGCTTTTAATTTGATGAGGTCAGAAGCATAGGATGGCTTTTTTTTTTTGTAATGGTAATGTCTCTAACTATCTGATCTACTAATTAAGTGGGTAAAGGACTAACAAGATCAGAGTTTATAGTAAGCAGAATTTGCACACATTAGTCAAGACGTACATAAACCTGAACAAAAATATCTTTTGGAGAGTAGAATGTTCCAGCATGTGACAGCTTAAAATAAAAAGCAAGGAATATAACAAGAATGATTGCTGAAGGCCCCAAGCCCACCCAAATTAGTGCTTTCCTTATTTTTACAAAAATAAATCCTGCTCTTTTTAGAAAGACAAATCTGCCTTCAATTTTACACTGAAAAATGTAGTACATTAATGTAAAGCATAAACAACACTAATTTGTTTGATTTTTGGGGATAAGGCTAAGGCTTTTCTAGATTTTTGCAGTTTCTCATTGAAGTGAATTTGTTCAGTTAAGTGATATGAATCTTTTGAGGTGTGTTTAAACTGGCTAACAAGAGAAATATAAGTCTCTGTGTTTCACTGTGATAAAGAATTTTAAATTTGGAAACCTTGAAGATTAGCAAATATTGTGGAATGGGAGTTCAGAATACAGGATAAATATTTTTTTAAGCAATTTTCAAAATTTCAATAAAATTTAAAACCAATCTCTTCACTGAAAATTAATATGCTTCATGGAAAATAAAAGATAAACAGACTTTTCTGATTGGAAGCCATTCATCACAAAATTGATTTATGAAAATCCAGGGCCATTCTGGAAAGCCAGGAGCTGTGTCAGGGGGTCACAGCTGCATGGATCCAGAACAGACAGAAATTATCTGTCACTGCTGTTTCATTCTAGCTCACACAGAGAAACAAAACAAAACACAAAATTCATCTCTTTCTCTGAATTATCCTTGAAAAAGAACCTCTTTACATTTATTGGTACAGTGAACTCAGGGTAACTGAACTCCTAGTTTAGATGCCTCAATTAGAAAATGTCACCTTCTACCGTTCAAGGTTAATACAAGGAAATAATTTCCTTCCCACTCCTTTGTATTCCATTATGAAAATAACTCTATTTGAATAATGATTTATTGGTGAATAAATTAATTTCATTCTCAGACACAAAAAAAAAAGTTTCCAATGGTGAAAGAGTAGTGGAAGAGGGTGCCATGTAATAAAGCCAAAGACAGTAAATGACAGAGAAAGAATTAAGTTTGCAATGTGTTAACAAAGCCTGAGATTGCAAGAGCTTCTCATTTTATTTCTGCTAAAACTGACAATAATGTGTTTCTTGCTAATTAAAGATGCAATCTCTTTTACTTGTTGTAGGTCATAAAATTGACAGTTCCTAGTGCAATGAAAATGCAGATTTTCATATCCTGCAATGTTTCAGATAATAATTATTTTATCAGAACAAAGACAGAATTCTTACCTCATGTTTGCCAGAGTCTCATATCAACTAAGAGGAGCAGAAGCATTGTATCACCAAGACTAAAAAGGTATTTTTAAGAAAAGCCCTCAAGAAAATTTTAAATACTTTGTGTAAAATTTAGATTTTCAACTGTTTCTCACAGTTTTAGATTTTTCTAGTTTCCCTCCTGTCCTCTTATTTTGACTAAGTGCAAATGGTCAGACTAATTTTTCAATATAATGCTGCAGAGATAATGCAGAGTCGCATCAGGACACATTTTCAGCCAAAGTAGCAATACTTATGTGCAACACAAAGGCCCCCTTTCCATTTTAAGTTCACTATCTAGTCTTTATTATTTTAGTGGTTATAAATGATAGCTACATTAAATATATAGGGGATTGCATTTCAATGCAACTATTAGAAAAATATTTTCTTTCAGATTTGAATAATTTTTCTGTTTCAGCTACAGAATTGACATTAAATTTTAGTGCTGCTGTAGCTCAGGCAGTGGTTACAAGCATATTTTAATGTTCCTGATACCTTTATGGTGTGATATTTTTTTCTAATTTATTAATACAGTTGAGAGTTCTTCCAGCTCTACAGTCTTCCTTAGTCATGTTTGTCATGGAGGTAGAATAGCTTGTTAAAGTAAACACACATTTGACACGTTAACATAAAGTACAGAAATTATGGACTATAGTTTTGAAAAACTTTGGATTGCTGTGGAATGTGTCAGCTCTTCCTAACAGAGCGAGAAACCAGAGAATACTGCGATTTGAAATCTGATTAAGTCACTCTGTCACAATCACCATCTAGTATAGTATAGCCTGGATAATGTTAAATTTATATATTTTTATTGTTAGTGGCTTGGTACATATATATGAGCACAATGCTTTACACCTTTCTTAGGAAAAGCAAATTTCTTAGGGTAAAAGAAGAAAACTTATTTTTCAGCATTCTGCATACTCCTATGGGCAAGGCTTTCTATCTTCATTAGGATATGGATTAAACAAACTACAGGTTGCCACTTTAATTTTGCTTTGTTGTAGAAGACAAGTTTATTGTTGCCAGTTTCAGCCATGAAACACATGAATTAATACATTTTATAAATTTGGACTCTGTTCTGAATATTTTTCATTGTTTTCCCAATATCCCCCCTAGTCTTTTAACCTGTTGTATAGATTGTTTTTATAAATTACCTAAACTTATATCTTAGCTTATTGACATTTTTTAATTTATTCAGACAACTTTTGGGGGAGGAAAAGGTTAACTCAAAGTGGAACAGAGAATATTTCAAGTATTCAAATTCAGACAAATCTCTCACTCTTCCAAGGACCTAGCAAATGGGTTTAGGTTTTGACAACTTTAATTTTTAATTAAAAATAGTTAGATCTTCTAAAAATTCAATTAACTTTGTTTTGGTTTGGATTGGGTTCTTTTGATAGGTCATACTTGGATAAAAGGAATGGAATATTTTTAAAAAATATTACAGAATCTGTAAAACATAGTAGTTGGAACTTGCATTCTTCTCTCACTATAAAAAGTAGTTTGCGTATTCACTAAATAATGCAGAAAAAATTTAGGCATAATGGATAGACTGCAAAATGAGCAAGTAAAATAATTTCTTGAATACTCTATGTTATTACACCAGATATTCTTCTATAAAATCTGAGAGGGTTGAATAATTACATTTATTGTCATGGCTCCCCTAACCAACTGAACTTGTGCAGGAGCTGACTGGTGTCTTTCACCACCATAATGAATGGTAATGCAGCTGATGACAATGAGGCAACACAAGGCTGAAAGGCAAATTAATGCAAATGAGACTTTTGACTGTAAACTGTTGTTTCTCAAGGCAATTCTTCCTAGATCTAGGAAGAACCTGTGAATTCTGCAAACAGAAGTCTACAGATTATAGCTGTTTTGTTGATTATGTATTTAGAATATGTCTCAAAATATCCTTTAAATTGTAGAGATACATAAAAATGAGTTTCTTAGTTCTAATGGACTTATTTATGGGAGTACCCCAGCAGCTTTGCATTTGTTAGGCTGCTGTAGTCTCAACAGTATAAACAGAAATAGTGTCCAATGAAGTGTACATTTGTGGAAGAGACGTCTTTCTTGTAATCATAATTAATGGCCAATTAGAATGTCATATGTATTCTGTTCCTTATCTTGTTTTGTTTTAAAAATCCACTTTTATGAGTTGTAAACCATAATCAAAACTGAAAATGGCCTCTTTGCTGTGTTTCTTCTTAATTTTTACTAAGCATAAAAATCTCATAAAATCTTGCATTGGAATAAAATTATTGAGGTTTATAAAAACTCGATAAAAAACTGATTTTGAATTAAGCTCCAGATTTGTGAAGACTGAACCATAATTCAATGAAACACTATTCTATTTGCCTTAGGGCAGCTCTGCTTGTATCAGTCCTGTATCTTGAGTGAGTATGTGAGATGGCTGTTTAGAGGATTTGACTTTTTCTCTAAAACAAGTTTGATAAAAGTTCTGAAAGAGAAAAGCTGAATATAGCCTGAAAAGTCACTATAAAAAGTATTTTTTTCCCCAAATGATTCTCATAAAATTGTTTATTTTGATTAGCCAGCTAATTATAGTGTAGATCTGTGTTATTACTAATAATTTGGAGTTTTCACTTAAGATAAAATATTTCTAGTTGAAAAAATACTGTTTTTGTGAAATGGAGTTTTAAGGAAACATGTATGTTTCAATGTAGTTTTATGAAATGCTGGCAGGCTTGGGTGGAATATTGTTCAGTGTCCTTTTTATTTTGTCAGTAAAAATCAGTTTTCCAATGTCAATGGAAACTGAAGTTGGAGTCTCATATTCTAATTTTCAAAGACTTTGAACATCTTCCCCACAGAATTAGCAGAGATTTTTCCTGCTTTCTGCAACTTAAACTTCTTTTTATGCACTGAAAAGTGAGAAAATATTTTCAGAGCTTTGGAATTTTTTTGTGAGACAGGAATGGTGATGTTCAATTAGCTGTGTTAATTTACATGATATGTGGATTAAGTAATTTTCTCCTTTTTATTAATTCTATCCAGGATCAACCCTGTAATAAATCACTATAAGACTTTCTTTAACCAGAACAGAGTTGAGCTTCAGGGTGATGCTGAGAGTGACAGAATTCATGCCACATAATGACAGAACCCAGTATTCCTAATGCATGCACTGAAGCATATTCCTTACGGAATAAGTCAGAGAAAATAATGTGAAAGTTAAAAAACCAGTACTGCTAGCCTTTTGTGCTTCCTCCAAAATTTTCTTGGTCCACCACAAGCATTCTCCTTCACACACAGTAAGTGGTGTTTAAACTTCCCGTCAGATACATATTTAGTCTTTTTCTAGTTTTCATTATGACACCATCCCCTTAAATTATCATCCCAATATTATGAACTTTGTGTAAAGAGCCCCAGATAAGCTGAGGGAAGGAAGGGTCATGACCTGGGCTGATCCCCCACTGCCCTCACAAATCCTCCACGAGATGAGGGAGGTGTCCAGGTGGAGCACCCTCTCCCCTTCCCTGGATCACCATGAAAGCACTGAGTCCCCTTCCCAAACTGTGTTAAAGGCTTTGTTATCTGCAAGATCCATTTTCTCCTGAAGGAGTTATCCCTGTTGAAGTGGAAGGAAAAGAGCATTCTGTTAACCATTATTTTGGGAATCTGAACACAATTAGAATCTCTAAGATCATTAAGTCCAACCTGAATGCATGAACATCCCCATGTCAACTAGACCATGGCACTAAGTTAATATCTTAATTACAGATGAAAATTTGAGTGCTCTTGGATCCAAAGATATGTGTAGAGAAAAAACAGAAATAGTAAGGAGATAAAGGTATTCTGAGGGCTCATTTGCAGAGTGTTGAATTTGGGGATAAGTTTTGAAGACAAAAGGTAAAATGTTAACACATATATGGAGTGTTCCAAATAGTATTTTTAATTTCAGTTCCCTGTTGTATTGTACATAGATTGAATAATAATCTTAGATTACTAAGATTAATAGATTAATCTTAGATTAATCATAATCATAGATTACTGTCTCAGGTGGGGACATTTGATATTCATTATGTGTCATAAAAACTTGCAATATTTTGTTCAAAACAATTGACTATCAATTTTTGGTGCACAAGAACTGAGGGAAACTACAAGATATTTTATGCTACTTCAAGTCCTGCAAATTAAGAGTTCAAGCAAACTCTGATAAATCTGCTCCTTAAAAAAAATAATAAAAAGATAAAAAAAAAGATAAAAGAAACTATTCAGAAATAATTCTTTCTAGCAGAATGAAGCAATGAAAAAACCCACTATGGATTTAAAAAAAAAAAAGTCTTTTAGGGGATAGATTCTGGATATGATGCTGAAATCAGCCCACTTTGAATTTAGTTCTAATACTGCTGAGTCAGTAATGGATCTGACCCGATAGCATCAGGGAAAACATCCCACAGATGCACATCTCTTTACAGAAGTTCCATATATGTGCTTAGGCACAGAATTGACATTTACCCTATAACACAGGAGATAGACACAACTCTGCTGTGCGAAGTCAGTGCTTTAGTCATGATTGATTTCAAGGTGTTTATTTTTGCCAGCAATTTACCACTTTGTGACATTTATTTTATCTAGTAGGGCACTCTTAGTCAGCAGGTATATTGCTCACAAACCTGGAAATTTACTTGGTCCCTGAAGATGGCGATGCCTTAGCCTACACAGCCCAGAGAATGGACTCTCCTGTGTGTTACTGAATCTGATAAAGGACAGTGCAGTTTTGAACCCTTTATGAAAATGCAAGACTTAGCAGGACAAAAACTCTGGATCCTTTTAGAAATTGAGTTCCACTGTATGCCAGAAAATTATAAAGCAACTTTTCACAAAGTAGTCCCCAAGCTCTGCAGTCCCCCACTAAGACATAAAGTCATAATACTTTTAAAAAGAAACAAAATAAAATAAACCTTTAAGAACCATGCTGGTATTAGCTAGGTATTTCTGATGAGTGGTTACTTTAGAAATTAAAATTAATTAAAGTTAAGTGTTGTTAAAAATTGTTAACAGCCAATTTTGTAGAAAGTCATCTGTGAAATTGATATATTCTGGTACTTGTGGATCCTCAGAGATACTAGGATTACATTAGGCTCATATTTTACCTTCCAAAATTCAGACAGGGAGAATATATTCAGAATGTGTTTTATAAGGAATGGAGATAAACTCTAGACACAGTGGAGATAAACTCTAGACACAGTAGAGTCTTAATGTAAACTGCACAAGGTATATGAAGCCTTGAGCAATGGTGTGATGGGTAACACAAGCCAACACTTTTTTTAGATTAAACATGTTTATACATCTTTCCATACATCTTGTATCAAAGAGGGAATGCAGCAAAGAGCAAAATATTAAGATGGGAGGTGATGCAGTTATAACTACAGCTTGGAATTTTATTAGAGGAAAATAATGAGTTTGCTTTTTTAAATTTCATAGCTGTTTTCATTTTGCTTATGATTCCTAAATTAGTTTTAACTGTAAGGATCCCATGCAGGTTAATAACAATTAACTCAACCTAAGTAACAGTTTGAGAAAGCTGAGTACTCCTGTGTTCTACTCTACTGTTTCACTGGTAGAGCCTCTGGATAATCTGCTGCCTTGCTTTTTCCTCTAACCATTGATTTGTATTAGTCAGCAGCCCCACTACTTGTGCAGCTCCATTATTTCAACAGCCCCATCAGAGACCATGATCATGTCAGACCAGAGTGTTCTTGAAATCTTTCTACCTTTTCTGTGGTCTCAAACTGTTTCCCTTGGAAACTGCATTTTGCTAATGTTTCATGTCACCAGAAAGAAACTTCAGTAATAACAATATCGAAGAGGACTGATCTTCCTTAGGGAAGTTCCTACCTAGAAATAGCCCTGACTCTCCCTGCTGTCTCCAGTCATTTTGTACATCAGTGGTAAGCCCAGAGAAGTAACAGGGTGGAACATGGTATAGATTTATATTAAAAATGTTGAGTGTGGAGTCACTGTTTCTGCAGATGTTTAATTAAAGACTGGACGTGGAACTTAGTGCCGTGGTGTAGTTGACATGGAGATGTTTATTGATAGGCTGGACTTGATGATCTTAGAGGTCTTTTCCAACCTATTTAAGTCTGTGATTATGTTCATTATGTGGAAGTCCAGTTAAGTGTAGATTGGGTGTTATTATCCTGTTTGCTGTGGTATTCAAGCTTGCTTGTGCTTTAGGAAACTAATGTGTGTTGGAGCAATTCGCTAGACATTCCTGACTGGAAATGTAATAATGAAATACATTCTTTTATACTTGTATAAATATATACAGTCTATTTTTTTTATTTTTTACTTTTTTTCTCATTCTTTCTTTTTATTGTCACTACTTACATTTCCCATGCCACACCATTTAAAGGCATCAGCCAGAAAGGATAATATTGCTGCAGAAGCCATAAAAAATAATATTAGATTGCGCTAGAAAAAAGTAAAGTCTTTAAGATTCCCACCCTTTTCTCTTGACTTTACCATGCACACTATTCAGCTTTCTGATGCTCTTCTCATTCTTCTGGTTTGGCCCTGCATTCTTGTTAAAGTAGTTTTTTACTGTGTATTTTCCTGCTCTCTGAGATGTTCTCTTTTTGCTGGTAGTTGATATCTACAAAAAGGTGCTTTTTACTTGACCTATTCATGATGCCTATATATCAGTGAAAGTGATATCTTCTATTTCCTATCTCCCTTCACTGATTCTTTCACTAAACATCATGAAGTTTAGTGAGAAAAGCAGTAAAGAGGACAAGAAGCAACACCACACACAAGAGCTCTTCATCATTCATTACTTGAGAAAAGCTGATTTGCAAGAATAATTCCCTATAGGTATTATTACATAATACTCAGTAAGGTCATTTGAAGCCTGTATTCTGAATCTGTTAAAATAAGAAGCCTTAATCTTGTAAAAAACCCTTTTTTCCTGAGTGTTGTGATTCCTAGGAAGCGTGGACAAAGCGAATCTCATAGAGGAGCTATTACATTTATCACCATACAGAAGCACAGCACTTATCTCACAATATTATTTGCTTTCAGTTGTTGTTATCATCAATTGGGTAGGAATGAATTTAGAGAAGCTGAAAAGTAAGAAAATATCACTAGCACTGTAAGAGTTGAAAGATTCATGGTTTTAATTGAAATTTCTCTGATAATTAATTCTCTTAAAGGTTATAGTACCATAAACACAAAAATATATGGATAATATATAAATATACAAGCCTTTCCTGAAATTATAAAGATGGTAATCACTTAGAAAAATAACCAAGATTTTATAGAAATAATGAATGAATAGCTAAAGACCTAATCAAATTTGTACTCATGAAGAAACTCCTATTTGGTACAAAGGGATTTCAGTATCTTCAGTGGTATAGCTTTAATACAGGAGAAATCGGTAAAGCTGAAATACAAGAGAATTTGAATTACATATTCTTGGTCACAAAACCCTCTTTTGTCACATTTGTCTGAGTTTTGGAAAGTACAATGGTAGTGATTAAAGGTACTGATGCTCTCTTCCTAGACTTTCAGAAGGACCCTTCATCACAGGAGTTTGATCGACAGGGCTCAGTGTGTGCTCTGGTAACTCAGCTTTGAAACAGCGCTGCTTGTATTTGTTTTGTAGAACCCCCAGCAGGGGTTCACCTCTCTTCTCTGATGACCTGCTTTTGTTTCTTTTAACCGTGGGTGTTTTCCCTTTTTTTCCCCACCCTCAGAAGTTCTGAGGAGGTTCTCGTGGTCTCTGCATGAGCTAGTGTGCAAGCATTCACTCAGTCTTGTACCTTTGTCATTTTGATTGTGAGCCTGATCTGCTGACCTGACCCTTTGGCCTTGACCTTGGACATATCTGGACATATCTCTTCATGACACCTTTGCCCATCAGTTTGGACTTTTGAACTGTTCTTCTGCTGTACAAGTGCTGTGGGACTGCAAACTTTTTTGGTAGAATCCTGTTCCTTCCTGCCCTGCCGTGAGTCTCAACTCCCACCTCACCTACCATTCCTTTGCTACTCCCTGAGATGTGCTACGTGCTTTTCATTGGACCTGGAGTCTGTCAACTGATTTATTACACAGAAACTATCCTTCAAATTAAGCCTGAGCTGCTGAGGAAAGGAATTGTGCCTCAGTGCTGTCATCTTGCATTAGTGGATTTTCTTTTACACACTTCTATTCACATCTTGATTTAGACACTTATTTCTTGAGTAGCATTGTAGGTATAATTATTAACATATTAATAAGCTACTGAAGCTTCATTAGAACACCTGAAAATCTTTATTTTCAAAGATGCTTGTGATGCTATGTCGGATTTAATAGTTCTTAGGTGTTGTGTTTTTTTCTCTTTCATTATTTGAAGTAGCTAATACTGGCTTAAAGGATAATAACTTCTGCTACTCATAGCTATTCACCCAAAATCAATTTACAATGAAATGCAGGAACGATTTCAAAATTCAAATTTTTTTAACAGTAAACTCAGATATACCACAGTTAGGTTGCATGGAGGTTTTTCCCCCAAAAATTTGGTTTTTAAGTGCAATTATCTGTGTTAGTGATACTGTTTTCTTTAATGCAAGTCCAATGAAGTAGTGAAAAGAATGAGGAAAGAGGCAATAATCTAATTGTAGCATGATCCTTGATCTTTGCTAATATGGATAAAGAAATACCACAGAGGGAGAACCTATTTTTCACCTCCCCAGTGCAACCTACATTTTCATCCTTTCCCCATACAAAGGTCTACATATAAAATAGATACACTACACCCTTCAAGGATTCCTGTCGAGCCCCTGACATCATAGTTCTAACAAATCAGTGCTGGTGTCCGTGAAAGTTCCTGAGCTGTTATGCAACTGTTTTTGACTCACAGAGCTGATCTTCACGTTTACTTTACAAATATGATCTTGCTTTCATCATGACCTCTTGGAATTCAGAAAAATCCAGACAATTTTTTGTTAACACTATTACTTTACTGAAAACTCAGAGGAATACTCAGTCTTAGACATTATTATATCTTCAAACTATGTCTCAGAATTTTTTTCTTTCTTTGGTAGTAAATTACATTTATTTTAAAGCTTCATTACATTATTTTCCTTAGATTTTGCCTGTTTTTTGTACCTGGACCATCTTAGTATCACACTCAGGCTTGGACTGGCAGTAATATTAATAAGTAATATTATTTTTATTTTGGGTCTGAGAATAGATTTTCTCCCTATCCTCAAATATATTGCATAAATCAGAGTCTTATGTGCTTTAACTATTGTTTTTGATGTTTAAAATCTATTAACACATTATCATTATGTACATAAATCTGTGACATAGCAAGTACAAACATGCACAATATTATGAAAGACTACAGATAACCACAGAATTATTAAGACTGGAAAAAACCTCAAGATCATGAAGTACAACCTTTGACTGAACACCACTTTCTCAACTTGACTACAGCTCCAAATGCCATGTCCAGTCATTTCTTGGACACCTGCAGGGATGGTGACTCCACCACCCCCCTGGACAGCCCATCCCAATGCTTGACCACCCTTTCCATGAAGAAATTCTTCCTGATATCCAATGTGAATCTTCCCTGGCACAGCTTGAGGCCATTTCCCCTTGTCCTGTTACTTGTTGCCTGGGAGAACAGGCTGATCCCCACCTGGCTGCACCCTCCTCTCAGGGAGTTGTGGAGAGCAGTAAGGTCTCCCCTGAGCCTCCTTTTCTCCAGAGTAAACAACCCCACTCCCTCAGCCTCTCCTCACAAGACCTCTTCTCAGCAGACCCTTTCCCAGCTTCATTGCTCTTCTAAATTTTTTTTCTACAGCATCTTCCAGAGATCAAATTAATAACTAGATCCTATAATGAACAATGTGCATCTTGTTTCATTCATTGCAATTTGAAGGATCATTTGATGTGGAATGGAAAATGAATTAGCAAAAAAAAATAATCAGGTGAAGTTTCTTCTTGTGAAGCATGCATCTCGAGATTTTGCTCATTAAAGTAGCAAGTCTAAATTTACACTAAAAAATAATTTTTTTTTATCTTCATGAGCATATGATTTAAACATTAATTTTAAATAGCCTCAGGGCTGTTGGACAAGTAATGAGGACTTCTATTGTTAGTTTCATTCTGTTTTCTCACACAGCCTTCAGTTCCTTAATGAAGAGTAGAAAAGTTTCACAGTTGCATGATGTAAGACAAGATAACATCATTTCTTCCAAAATGTGTGAACAAATAAGCCACTTAAGGTTTGACTGTTCCTAGAAATCCAAAGCACATCCATCTTCTCATCAAGTGTTATATAGGTGCTAAGGGTGGAGTCTGTGTCTAACAGAGAATGGAAGCAGCATTATACTATTCCCTGTTCCCTTTGTTCCAATGGAAATAATTTCACAAGGCTTAAGTTGGAAAAGAAATAGAATTAATGGCTCCAGAAGAGTCGAGAATTTTACAGGTTTTAATATTTTAAATTTTTTTCACCTTTTATTTCTATTTTGAAAGCATGGAGAAGACTCCTATGTGTTTTGAACTGACTCAGGTTTCTCATGTATTATTCAGAATAATAGACCTAAAGTTATCAGCAGTGAGATTGATATGAAAGATATGCATGGATGCTGAGCAGCTTTCTGAACTCTTTCTCCCACCATGTAGTCCTTGTTCACAGTAACCATGCTCATTATGATAAAGTGACTATTTATGAGCAAAAAGCTATTAAAATTTATCCAGTTATCTGGATGTTGAATAGTTTGAATTTATGCTAAATAAGATACCTGAATGTGTTTGGAAACAACTCAGTATTAGTCCAGATTTATGTGATGCAAAATACCTCTATGCTTTTCATAACTGACTTTATAGTTTTCCTCCCCTCTTGGAATAAATGTTTTTATATTGTTAAAATAAAGGATGAACAATTCAACAGTAGGATGGCATGCAATAATATGCAGAGGAAAAATAAGGTCCATAAGTACATTGAAATAGAATAATAATAGCGTAGTACTGCTTGTTTTGCCTACACTACACAAATGTTTGGTCACCTACCCTGAGCATTAATACTCACTGAAAAATTTAAAGTTTATACAAGCATTGACTCTTTCCTTGCAGTGTCACTCTCATACCATGTGACCAAGTTTCTTAAAATCTCTATCTTTTGGCTCAATTACAATAAAATCATGTTATAAACTATTTATGTGGATACAAAGCATGTCATTAAATTAACTTTAAAAAGGAAAGATTTGGTATAAACCTGTGAGCACTTGTGAAGTGTGCCATCACTGTGGGGTAATACATGCTGCTGACTTAACTTCATGGTTAAAAATCCCTTACATGTATAATCCCCAAACCCTCTTTTCAAATTTAAGTTTCCCTTTTTTTGTCTTTGTTAAATAACACTGTGAGTCTTAAAATAGTCTGGCACTGCCATGTTATACGCTGTAGTTTGTTATTGTGATACAGAGCTAGAATGTTTGTTGATAACAAGCATGGCTAACTGCACTAGCAGTGACTATATGATGACACTGAAGTCTCTTTCTTTACATGTGTGATTTTTCTTTTAAAGTTTTCTCCCATGGAGGACTCAAGTTCATTTTAGCCTGGTATCACCACACTTCCAGAGCTATGTGTTAAAATAATGCTTACATTGATATAATAACATTGCTTTACATCACTTTACCTAGAAAGAGTTTCTCTGCTGGGCAGAGAAAGCCGTATGAACCTCAGTCTTCTACTCAGGTCATAATTTATGGATATGTTGCCATCTTTCATAACACAAATCCTAGACTGTCGGTAGTAAAGCAAATGCTTTCCCTCTTAAAGGAACTTCTGTAGACTAAATTATCTCTTCACTCAGCTAGTTTTTCTGTTTCTGCACAAGACTTCTGACCTAATGCAATCCGTGATTTTCCTTTTGCTGAAAAGAACTGACAGTAATAAAAGAGTCTGTCTATTCCCAACTCAGATAATTTTCTGTAACTTTTACGTATAGACACTTTGCACCTTGAGAATTTTCAATACCATGGATTTTACAGTTTCTGCTAAAAACTGTGATAAAATTCACAGATCTTGTAGGGAAACTCCTTCTGCGAGCAAGTGAAGGAAGTACCCAACCTCCTGCTTGTAAAATGCAAAATGAGGTTCGGGACAGTGCAATGTTATGAAGCCGTTCAGGAAGCGTGGAGCTCAGTTTCTGTGCCCACAGCCTGGCTGCCGAAGGTAGCCGGCCGTTCGTGGTGAGGAAAGCCGGTGACCGAGGCGGCTGTCCGCCCCCGTCCCGGACATTTCAGCTGCCCGAAACCCGGAAAGAGGGACACCTCTGGTTCCCCAAAGAGAGCAACTCACCTGAGCAGTACCGCAGCTTCCCATAGATAAAACCCCGAGACAGCCGCGCGGAGGTACCTAATCCGTGCCATGCTGCTCGGAGACGCGGCGGAGCCCGCGGGGAGCGGCGGTGTCGGAGGCATCGGAGGGGCTCGGGCGGCGCGGCTCGGCGGGCTCGGGAGGGCAGCACCCCAGCACCCTGGAGAGCTCCG